>NW_017671150.1:0-3525 GCF_001879085.1 Nicotiana attenuata | reverse complement strand
GAAAAAATGTGCATTTGGAGTGGCATCAGGAAATTTTTAGGTTTTCTTGTTCTAACCGTGGAATTGAAGTGAATCCTGCACAGATTAAGGCCATTGAAGAAATTCCAGATGTACTTACGAGTAAAAAGAAGTTCAAAGACTAACTGGGAGAATTGCAGCTCTGGGGAGATTCATTTCCAAGTCTTCAGAAAAATGCTTCAAATTTTTCTCAGCTTTAAAGAAACAGGATCATTTTGAATGGAACGAAGATTGTCAGCAAGCACTTAAGAATCTGAAAGTATATTTGTCAAATCCACCGTTGTTGGCGAAACCAAAGGTAGGAGAGAAGTTACTCATCTATCTTGCCGTGTCAGAAGTTGCGGTAAGTGCTGTTTTAGTCCGGGAGGATCAAGGTAAGCAATCTCCTATCTATTATGTAAGCAAGTCTTTGCTAGATGCAGAAACACGGTACCCGCAACTAGAAAAATTAGCGCTTGCTTTGATTATGGCATCTAGAAAATTAAGACCTTACTTTCAATGTCATCCCATTGCTGTGGTTACTGCTTTTCCATTACGAAACATTTTGCATAAACATGAATTATCAGGTAGATTAGCGAAATGGGCTATAGAATTAAGTGAGTACGACATCACTTATCAACCTAGGACTGCTATAAAATCTCAGGTATTAGCTGATTTCGTAGCTGATTTCAGTCAGGGGATGCAATAAGAAGCTGAAAAAGAATTACAAGTTTTTAATGGTGCAAACCCGGGGACTTGGATTTTATTCACTGACGGTTCATCTAACGTAAAAGGCGCAGTTTTAGGGATAGTTCTCGTACCACCCACGGGTGAAACTATTAGACAAGCTTTAAAGTGTCATTCGATAACTAACAATGAAGCAGAGTATGAAGTTGTCATTGCTGGTTTAGAACTGGCACAAGAACTTGGCATATCACAGATTATAATCAAGAGCGATTCTCAACTTGTGGTTAATCAAATACTGGGGACTTATATAGCCAGGGAAACTCGAATGCAAGAATATCTTGAAAAGGTACGGGAGCTAATAAAACAATTCCAAACTTGGAAGGTAATGCAGATCCCAAGAGACGAGAATGCAAAAGCAGATGCTTTGTCTAACCTCGCGTCTGCAGCAGACGTAACAAATGATGCAAATGCTTCAGTCGTACATCTATTTCATTCCGTTCTCGAACCTGATAAGAATGAGGTAAATTTTAATCATTTAACATGGGATTGGAGAAACGAAATTGTTGCTTTTTTACAGCATGGAACCGTGCCTATTGACAAAACAAAGGCTCATGCACTACGCAAGAAAGCTGCTCGTTATTGTTTGCATCAAGGGAATCTTTATCGAAAGATGTACGGTGGACCATTAGCAAGGTGTCTCGGACCTTCTCAAACAGAATATGTGATGAGGGAAATACATGAAGGACATTGCGGAAGTCACGCTGGTGGGAGGCCGCTAGTAAAAACATTGATTCGAGCAGGATATTATTGGCCCAAGATGGAAGAAGAAGCTAACGATTTCGTGTCTAAATGTGATAAATGTCAAAGATACGGCAATAATATGCATAGACCAGCTGAGTTACTCCACCCTGTCATAGCTCCGTGGCCCTTTATGAAATGGGGAATGGATATCGTAGGTCCATTGCCACAAGCAAAAGGTCAGGTAAAGTTTCTACTTGTGCTTACAGATTACTTCACTAAATGGGTAGAAGCAGGGGCATTTAAACAGGTGCGGGAGAAAGAAGTTAAAGACTTCATTTGGAGAAACATAATATGCCGTTTTGGGGTACCAAAGGAAATCGTGTGTGATAATGGACCACAATTCATAGGAGCCCAAATCACAGAATTTTTTCAAAGTTGGCAGATTAAAAGGAGAACATCTACACCATATCATCCAGTGGAGAATGGACAAGCAGAATCCACGAATAAGGTTATCATCAACAACTTGAGGAAAAGGTTGCAGGATTCGAAAGGTAATTGGCCCGAGGTATTACCTGGGGTATTATGGGCTTATCGTACAACGACAAAAACAAGCACGGGAGAAACCCCATTTTCAATGGTTTATGGTGCGGAGGCTTTGATTCCAGTAGAAATAGGACCAAGCACACAGTACGTTCAAGCAACGGAGGAATCAAATGATGAAGAGATGCGGGTGAATCTTGATTTGTTAGAGGGAAGAAGAGAAACTGCACTAATAAGAATGGCGGCACAAAAGCAAGTAATTGAACGATATTATAACAGGAAAGCACGCCTCAGATTCTTTAAAATTGGGGACTTCGTGCTTAAAAATGTGTTCCAATCTACAAAGGCTGCTAATTCAGGAAAGCTGAGTCCAACATGGGAAGGACCCTACAGAGTTCGTGACATTGCAGGAAAAGGAGCATACGAGTTGGAGACAATGGATGGCAAGCTGTTACCCTCACATTGGAATGCTGTCCATCTAAAAAGATACTACTTTTGAAAAAAATATCCACGGTCAGGTATCTCTATGTTAAAATTCATTTTTTAATCATTAACAATTTTACTAACGATTTTAGATGCTAGGCAAAAATCCTAACTCGTGCCAAATAATGAGTCACGACCTGTACGGCAAAATGGAATATTCTTAAATTCCCAGCCCAGGGTTACAATTAATCTGATGGAAATAAACACGGGTTAGGCAGTCTTCATCTCTAATCGCACCTCCGAGTCCCGCAAATTTTTCTGTTTCAGGAAAAGGACCAAGTTAAGAGGAAAAACAAGTGCTCGAGGCTTCATACTTCACCCCTCAAACACTTGGGGGACTACATAATGAACACAGAACAAATACGTGCGGAAAATAGATGCGTAAATCAAGAGACAAGTGTCGAGCAGAGGTTATGGAAACCCAGCATAAGCATACATCATAGTATTCTTTCCCATGAGAACAACAGAGTCACCTCTCAACACTCATGAGAACAATAGAGTCACCTCTCAAACCCTTCCTAATACATGAAGATGGGGTCATGACTATATACTGAAACGGGTTATAAGGGAAAACCTTGTCTAAATTATATTTACTTTGTAAAAATCTGTTACAAGAAAAACAGTTACGAGAAAGTTATAGATGTACTTTAATACATAAAAGCTTGTTCAAGTTCATGAATAAAAACTTGTCAAAGTTGTGGCATACAAAACATGTGTATTCCTATTTCTTTCATCGTATTATAACACCATTATGAAGTTGAGACGTCTTCTTCATTAAGTGTCGATATATGAAAATGGCCCTCTTTTATAAACCTCATGTTAATAACTCATGAGAAGAATCATAAAGCAATTTCAAAGGATAAAAATGCTAAACTATTCTATAAGTCCTAAATAGATAAGAAAAAGGCAAGAATAGAACATATTGAAGTACCAAGAAAACTTCTTAAAAAAGACTAAAGAAACTTAGTCAAGCAAAATATTTTTACAAGTGCCCCATTATGATAACTGGGGACTTAACCAAAAAATCTCTTAAAAAAGGTCAAGGGATAAAACCACCAATTAATAAATAAAAAAAAC
>NW_017671149.1:341166-347664 GCF_001879085.1 Nicotiana attenuata | reverse complement strand
CCCTTCAAGATTTGGTCATAGGACCTCAGAGATGAGCGCATAGAAGCCATGGGAGGCCGGTATAGGCCTTCGAGAGTCTGGGAAGCCATGGATTAGGGTTTCGGTGAGAGGCGGCGGCTAGGGTTTGAGGTGAGTTGAGAGAGAGTTGAGAAAAGAGGAGGATTCAGAGGCGGCGTATTGTGAGGAATGGGGTAGGGTTTGGGGTTGTTTGAAATTAAAAAAGGAAAGGGGAGGTCTGGGCCGTTGATCAAAAATGATCAACGGCTCAGATTAAAAGAAAGCGGGCGGGTTTGATTTAATGGGTACCGGGTCGGGTAGATTGGGTAATTGGGCTGTGGTGATTTGGGCTTAAATTGGGGCTGAATTGGGTTATCAATTTGGCTATAATTGAAATGCATTGGGGCTAAATCGTAAATAGCCAATTTTCCCTTTTTAATTTTTTTTATAAAATAGTAAGACAATTTTAAAAGTAAATTAAGAGTACTGGGTAAATAAATATTGTATAAATATTAATTTAAAAATGCTGGGATTAATTTTATAATTATAAAATGCTAAAAATTACAAGATAGGCAATGATTGCAATTATATGCAATTTAGCTTTAAAAATGCCAAATGAATTTGTAAAAAAAATATGCAAAAATTACCTTACTTATATTTTGGTGTAAACATGAGAATGAAATAAGTTACTCACCAAAAATGATAATTTGGGAATAATTTTGGATTTTTGTGGTATGAAAACAGGCAATAAATTGGTTTAAAAATCATGAAAAATACCAAAACTCATGGGTGTGCTTATATATGCACACATATGCTATTTTGGAAGTATTTTGGGTACAAAAATATATAGGGAAAAATTGGGTATCAACAGCCTTCTCAAAACTTCATGTTTCTAAGTAATGCGGACCGCAGTGCCATTTTGTGCGGTCCGCGGTGGGTAGGTGAGCTGGGGCCCAGGACCTTTTTCTATAAATAGGACCTGAGGCCCTCCATTTGAACTTTTCAACCTTTCTACTCTCAAAAGCCCAAAAATTACTGTTCTCCCCCTAAATTGCACGAATTCAACTGATTTGTCTCGATTAATCATCAGTGCATCTCATTTCTGGTAACTTTAATTCCTTTTTAGTTGTTTAATTTTGCTATTTTCTTTTGACTTTCATTTTGCTCTTAGTTTTTCTTCTTTTCTTCCCGTTTTTCTTTTAATTTAGTAGCATAGGTTAGTTAATCCTATTTTAGTAAGGCATAATTAGTTACACCACTGAGGCAACACCTAGGGATTCACTATTAGGTAAACATTTGGACTAAAAATGGACAAAACATTGAACCCTAGGTTGGTGTTGCTGCTGGGCACTCGATGCGGACCGCGATGCCATTGTGCGCTCAACAATACTATTTTGTGTGGACCGCGGTGGAATAAGTTCTGAAGATGAAACTTGAGGACCGTGACTGCAAAGGATTTTGTGCGGTCTTCGGTGCCTCAATGCGGACCGCAATGCATTTTGTGCGGTCCATGGTGCATAGATTCAGAGAGTGGGTAGTCTGAACCCCACCTCTGTGCGGACCGCAATGCATTTTGTGCGGTCTGCGGTAGCCTCTTTGTGGCCGCATTTTATTTTGTGCAGTCCGCATTCGACAATTTATTTTCTAAAACTGTCTGCAACTTTGAATTTCAGAGATTCTGTTGATACTAACAAAGCATAACTGAATGTTGCTTGCAGACAATGGTGAGATCACGAGGCAAAGGTAATAAACAACCAGGACGAGGAGAGTCCTCCTGGGGGAGGGGACGTGGAAAGATAAAGTTTATCCCCCAAGTTCGGGAAGCAATAAAAGCAATAAGAAAGGCAATCGGGCTGCTGATAGAGCTGCTTCCCATTCATCGGGGAGTGAGTATCAGCCTTCCCGGGAGGCGTCTGATTCTGACTCCGTCCCGGAGTATATAGATAACTTCCCGGAGAGGTTTAGATTGACAGATGAGCCTACTCCTCAGGGATCTCCTGCTGCCCGAGCATCAATGCATCTATCTTCTGAGTCGTCTAAGGGCTCAGCTGCAGGCAGTGGCAAAGAATATTCCACCTCTCCTACAGCTTCACTCTCCGGTGAGGGTCCAGTAGAAAAAGAAGGAGAAGAAGGAGGAGGTGAGACCCAATTGGGAGGAGTAGAGAGAACAAGGAACCTGGAAGCTTGGCAAGACCGATTCGTGAGTGAGGTGGCCTACCATAAGTTCAGAGAATGGTGGCTTGAGAGGAAATTGATTCTTGAACAAAGTTTCGTCGATAGAGACCTCTTGCCTCACAACCCCAATGTGAGAAGACAATTCAGAGAGAGAGTGGGCTGGGAGTACTTCATAAGCAACTGTGAGGATGCGAACGAGCACCTGGTCAAGGAGTTCTACACTGTTGCCCACATCAAAAAGGGCACCAAAGTGACCAAGGTGCGGAATTTAAAAGTAATATTTGATGGAAAAGAAATAAATGACTACTTGGGCTTCAATGAGGAGGACGAAACATTGTATTTGGAGAAGATGGCATTGGGTGAGGAAGCTCGTCCTTGGTTGGCAGAGTACTTGGCAATCCCAGGTACCACCACCGATTGGTTGACTGCGGGAGTGAAGATCTTGAGGAGAACTTTGAACTTTGAGGCTAAAGGGTGGGGGACATTTGTGTGCTGCAGGCTAGACCCCACCACCCACGACAACTCACTCCCTCTTCAGCGGGCTATATTGGTAGCATCGATCATGGCGAGGTACCCGATTAACGTCGGGAATGTGATGTCTCGGGTTATTACACGGGTGATGAACGAAGGTGACAGAAATTATCCCTTCCCCAACTTTTTGACCATGTACCTGAAGGACTTAGAGGTAGAAAAGCGGAAATTTGATGTGAAAGTGAAAGCAAAGGCACCGTTCTCCTGGTACAGCCTGCAGGGTGATGACAACCCTAAAGGCAAGCACTACAAGGGCAAAGCCACTACTTCAATTGGCCAGTCTGAAGAGCAGTAGTAGTAGTGGCTCCTACTCAGCCTCCTTCCACATCAGCAGACATGGCCCCGGGTCCATCCACTTCTACAGTTCCAAAGATACCCTCCACCTCGGCATACCCATTGACTGCCCATCGTCTGAGTTAGGCCCTCGCCAGCATCAACAACTGGATGCAGACAGCTACTTCTAAGTTGTCTGTACTATCTACTACGGTGGAAGCCCAGTCCGCACCTCTTCCTCCACAGGTCCCACAGTCCATTGAGGACACTCTCAAGGAGCTTCTAGACAACCAAAAGAAGCTCCTAGAGAACCAGAAATATATTTTGGAAGCTGTTGATTCACATGGGAAGGCACTAAAGGAACTTGGTAGGGAGGCAAAGAAAATAAGGAAGACTCGGGCTTCAAAAGAGTCGGTGAAGGTGCTCAGGGTAGAGGTTGATAGGCTGAAGGCGGATCACCTGCCTTTAGATTTGCAATTGCATGACCCAGTACCAGCAGCCCAGCCCCAGCCATAGCAGGAGTCAGAGAGGCCTCCCAAGAGGAGAAGGGTGATTCCCCGTTCTGACGATGCAGTCATACAGTTGGAGGACCCGCAGGGAGATTCCTCCAACCAGCGCCAGGACTCAGTCCAGGTCCAGGCCCAGGTCCCAGCAGAGCCAAAGATCACAGGGAGCCAGTCACAGGTTCCCGAGCAGACAGAGGACCCAGAGTCTCAGACTCAAGCTCCTATGCAGACGGAGGACCAATATGGAGTTTCTTTTTCCTCTCCTCTTTATTTTGTGCTTTTATTTTGGTTAGTTGGCATTGAGGACAATGCCAGCTTTCATTTGAGGGGGTAGCCCTATTTGGATATTTGGATGACTGTATATATGGCAGTATTTTATGCTTTCTTTCTTTTTATCTTTGGTATGTATATAATTTTATCATTTTCATTGCACTTTTCGTACTTTTTACTTTGGGTATGTATATAAAGTTACGTTCTTATGTATATATTCATTCTCCCTATTGTATATTTGTCTAAATCCCCTCTTGTACATATTCATTTTACTTTCCGCATTTCCTTTCTTAGCTTCTTATTTTATGCTCGTAGCTTCTTGTTTGAGCTTTTGCAATAAGCCTTTGGTTTTCTTAATGTCACGGTTCTTTCCAAAGGTGGAATTTGTGTGAGCCGGGTGGCTCTTCCCGATGATGGATGGCATGACAACCTTCTTAAGGGTTTGAGTCTGTTTTCTTTTTGCTTTTTAGTAGTTAGTTGGTAAGGGTGCCTCAAGCAAAGCTTCACTTGGGCCTAACACATTTGCCTTTGATCCCATGGTCAAAGACAAATCGTTGTGTGTAGGATGGTGAAAGTTGTGACCTTGAGACTCTTGTGTTGGCTGATAATCATCAAGTGGTTTTTCGGGACCATTGTGTTGCTCAAATCTTATCTAAGGTTGTTGTGGGCCCCCGACTCCGTGTATTTAGCAATCCCAAAGCTTGTGTGGTGAGAATTTGAATTGCAAGTCCAAGTCCCGAGCCTTTGGACTGGAACTTGCCCTGAATGTTTGTCTAGGTGAAATCCTAAGTGAAATTTGACTTGAGACGTGATTATAGGCTCTCCTTGGTCCGAATGATACCTTGAACACCTCCATAGCCTACCAATGATAAAATCCCTAGTCAGCCCTTTTGAGCTTTAGACCTTTTTCCTTCAAGAACCACGATGCAAGCTTTTACCCGTTCTAAAGATACCCTCTCTTGGCACCCGATCTTTCCTTAGCACATGGCACAAGCATACATTTGGGGGGAGAGACGAGGATCGGAACAAAGTGGAAAAAGGTACAAAATGAAGAAAAGGAAAGGCAATGAAAAAGAAAGAAATCAAAAAGACAAAAAGAATGTTCAATGTAGAAAAGAAGGAAGGGATTCAATAAAAGCAAAGAATGAAAGGTGTGGAAAGTTTAGAAAGGAGAAAAGATTTGAAATGAACAAGAAAGAGTGACAATGTGTCTCTCTAACCCCTTAGAAAGAAGTGAAATGACTTAAAAAGTCAAGTGAATGTGTGCCAAAATGAAGCAAAAGAAGTGCTAAAGGGAAGATGGAACCTACTTAGACCAAACATTTCCTACCCTAAACCAAAAGCCTTCACTATGTCTCCACAAAAGCCCTATATGATCTTGAGTTGGATGAAGCTTACATTAGTGGTGACTCATATAAGGGGCAAGCATATGGTACCTAGTGTCGGACTTGTGACTTTTCCTTGAGAGAGATGAGTGTATGTCCATTAACCTCGTTTTGAGTGCTACTATCCTAAAGGTGAGGTTTGCTTAGGGAGGGTCGAGGATGTGTGAGTTTGGATTCCACAATGACCGAAGTAATAGTAAGAGTTTCTTTGATGTGTTGAGCCAACTCTTGATGCTCTTGTGTCGCACTAAATCCATGGTGTTTAAAAGAGTAAATGTTGTTAATGATTCATTTGAATTGAGGGAAATTGTTAGTCCTAATTGATGTTAGTTGAGGTCACTTTAGGTCAGCTGAATTTTCTTGGATGTACTCTTAAGGGGTGGGTCTAATTTTGTTTGCTTGAGGACAAGCAAAAGCTTAAGTTTGGGGGAGTTGATAACTAGGGATTATGATGCATTTTACACTCCTTCTTACTTGAGTAATGATTACAAAGGTGTATAAAATAGTCCCAAAGGCTCACATGTTGTATTTGATTGCAGGGTTTGGTCAACGAGGTGACAATTCGTCAAAACCAACTCAAAAAGGAGTGAAACATGCACAAGTACCAAGAACAAGTCCAAGCTCAGTATAACAGGACCAATGCGGCCGCACTCCATTCTGTGCGGTCCGCAAAGAGGAGGTTCAGAGAGTGCTCATTTCAGGCAGCCAAGCAATGCGGCCGCAAAATATTTCATGCGGATCGCATTGACTTCACTGCGGCTGCACTCGATTTTTTACGGTCAGCAAAGCTCAAGTTTAGAGAGTTTCCAAGTTGGAGGAACATTGCCAATGCGGTCCGCGGTCCATTTTGTGCGGACCGCAATAGAAGCCACCGCGGCCGCGGTGCATTTTATGCGGCCCGCGGTGGCCAAGTTCAGAGAGCAGAAATTTCAGCCAAGAGCCTTAGTGCGGCCGCACTCGATTTTGTGCGGTCCGCACTAGCCCCGTAGGGGTATTTTTGTCCAGAATATTTGGCTAGTATAAATAGTTTCTTTTCCCATTTTTAGGTCATGAGTTATAATTTTAAGCTGAGCTGCGCTCGTGAACAGTGTCCTTTTACCATTTTGAGTAATTTTACAATAGTTTTATCATTGAATCTTCAAGTTTTAGTTAGTAATTAAATATTATGGGTTTTTCTTCATCTATTTCTTTGTTTTCCTCTATTATCATGAGTAGCTAGGCCCATCAGCTAGGGTTGTGGCTCAACCCTAGTGTGGGTAATTGATGGGTCTTGTGTTTTAAGGCTTGAATGTCTATGGGTGTTTGATATTTGGACTTAATTTATGGTTTTAATGTTTGAATTTAGTGGTTGTCAAACACTA
>NW_017671149.1:335583-340128 GCF_001879085.1 Nicotiana attenuata | reverse complement strand
TTAGATATCCTGCCTATAGGATCTGATAAATAAAGTTCCGCATGTTTACCTCCACACTTAGAAATCATGTCAATAGGATCTAATGGCTATGATCAGACATCATGTCTACAAGGTTAAAAATTAGCTTTGGAATTAGATGTCATGTCTATAGGATTAAAATCAGTATTTTATAGAAATCATGCCTATAGGAATTTCGCTGTAAATTCTGCCTGCTTCATTTCATGTTCAATTAGATATCATGCCTATAAGACCAAATCAGCCTTTAATACTAGATACCATGTCTGTAGGGATTAAAATCAGCAACAATAGAGATTATGTCTATAGGATCTGAAGCCAGTTTAGTTAAAAATCAGTTTGACTCGTACTGTTTTGAATCAGTTTAAACAATTTACTCCTTTCATTAATGCGGTTTAGAAAGCATGCCTATAGGATCCAAATTGCTCGTTTAAAACTGTTATTACTTTGCCATTTTGAATCAGTAATAGATATCATGCTTATAGGGTATCATCAATACACACTTAGGCAAGCCTTAGGCAATAATGATAAAACTGAATCCGCCTTTGTTTATTAGCAACTGCTACAACCAGCAGGCAGGCCTGATTCGGACTTCTTATCTGAGTTACGTAATAAATTGTTCTGCTTCAACAACTAAAACTCCCCTGTCTTAGTACTTTAAATTCTGACCCTAAATGTGTTTAAGTCATGGTATTTATGTGCTTTGCTTGAGGAGGTATATATGAGCCTCTTAGTTGTTTACATGTTTCCCCTAATATGCAGTCCTATGTGTTTTGAATGTCGTCTTAGTCTTTTTTACCTTTAAAAACCTAAGAGTCAGCCTAAAATCCTCCCTCTTATAGGAATAGTAGTCCTAAGCTCCTCCGGGACTGATAGGAATGGGACGGGTAATAGCATGCAATAGAGGTCGAGACCAATCCGCGCTTTAATACCTTAACAGGGTAGGAAGGGTAGATATGAATATGATGACCGGTTCGCTAATACCACGTGTAGCCCCTCTTTTGAGGAGTGATTACCGGGTATTGCATTGATGTGATCCATATTACAAATAAACCTAGGACCCCCTTTGTATTCGTCACCATGCTTATTTATAACTCTTTCAAAACTTTGCTTTATTTTATCATTTCCAAACACTTATGTATTTGAAATCTCCTCTTATTTGAGCCTTGTTTGTTTACTTGTTAATTGCACAAATTCACAAAGAACTATCTGGCCGGAAACCACACTAATCGATCCTGAGGGGTTCCTAACACCTTCCCCTTGGGATCATTTTCAAGCCCTTACCCTATCTCTGGTTATCAAACATAGTTGTAGTTGAACCCCATAGGTGCCCTAACGCACCTAAAATCGTTAGGTGGTGACTCTTCAAAATTGAAAACCCCTTTCCCAAATGGAAAGAGTTGTCCCAATCGAATGTCACAAACCCGATTCCGCGAAGAAAAAAGGGGGCGCGATTATAGGCAGGTCCGCCAATTGAGATCCAAGAGGATTTCTATGGAAAAGGTTCAGTGAAGGGGCGAACCAGTCGAGGAGGCGAGCTGGGAGTCCGAGGAGGATATGCGAAGCAAATATCCACACTTATTCAGCACTCAAGGTATGATTCTAAACCCGTTCGAGGACGAACGTTTGCTTAAGAGGTGGAGAATGTAACGACCCGACCGGTCGTTTTGCTTTCTAGCCCCGTTTCCCTAAATAAGACTTCCCATATGTGTTTTTACTGTTTTATGATTTACAAGGATGGTTAGTTTGGAATTTGGAAAGGTTCGGGTTGAAATCGGAACACTTGGTTCCTTAAGGTTGGCTAAAAAGGCTAAGTTTGACTTCAGTTAATGTTTTGAGCAAACGACCTCAGAATCAGGATTTGACAGTTCCAATAGGTTTGTATGATTATTTCGAACTTGGGCGTATGTTCGGATCGAGTTTCGGATGACCCGGGAGCGTTTCGGCGCCTAATAGTGAAAGTTGGCTCTTTGAAGGTTTTGAAGTTCTTTAAATTTGGTTCAGAGTAGGTTTTGGTGATATCGAGGTCTAAATGGGATTCCAAGATCGGGAATAGTTCCATAATGTCATTTAAGACTTGCACACAAAATTTGGCGTCATTTCGAGTAGTTTAAGTATGTTTCGGCGCGTTCGGAGCAAGTTGAAGAACTTAAAGTTCATATTTTTGATTCAATTTTTTCGGGTGTGATTCGTAGTTTTAATGTTGTTTTATGTGTTCCGAGGGTGCCGTTCGAGTCCATTTTATGATTTCAAACCCGTTGGTATGTTTGGACGGGGCCTCGAGAGCCCCGGATGCCATTCGGACGTGGCACGGAACTCATTTGGACTTGGAAGAATAGCTGAAGCACCAGGCTTCTGGTGTAATCGCACCTGCGGAGGGCTAGCTGCAGGTGCGAGCTCACAGAAGTGAGCCAAAAGGGCGCAGAAGTAGCCCAGCGTAGGATGCCCCGAAAATGCAGATGCGGATGAGGTGGGCACACATGTGCGACCGCAGAAGCGGGAACAAGCGCAAGTACGGCTCGTATGCCGCAGGAGCGGCATCGTAGAAGCGAGCCATTATTCCGCAAATGCGGATTTAGGCCAGCCAAGGGAGGACCACATCTGCAATGAGATTTTTGCAGATGCGGCCAATGAACTGCAGAAGCGGAAAAACTGTTGGGTAGAACCTTCATTTAAGTCGGGACTTGATCATTTTGGGTTCATTTATTGCACTTCTTGGGGCGATTTTGGAGCTGGTTAGAGTGGGGTTTTCACTAGCTATTTGAGGTAAGTAATTTCTATCTAATATAAGTTAAATACATAGTTTATGAGTAGATTTTAACATGTAAATTAGTGAAAATTTTGGGTTTAGATGAAAAACCTAGGGTTTTGATAAAAATAGGATTTAACCACGAAATTTATTATGGAATTTAGTGAAAATTATATATTTGAGTTCATGAGGTTAACTTAATTGCTTAAATCATGTTGGAACTTGATAAAGAAATTTTAAAAGGTTAAATTGCATTTACTTGAATTCTTGGACGGGTCACTTGACTGTTATCGAGAAATGGTGTTTCCTTAAATATTAACCTCTTAATAAATCTTAAATTAGTTGTTATAAAGTATTTTCTTTTTTGTGGAGCGGGCCGAACGCCTCGGTAGCAGATAGATGCATCTATGGTTCGTGTCGTTCGACCCTCGGCAGTGCACAATTTAAATATTTTATGTTGGATCGGGTCGTACGACCTCGGCATAAATTGCTCGTAATAAATCTTTGGAACCAATTAAAATTGACATTGCTTCATTGGCTTGAGATATAAATTGTTAAATAATGGAAATAAACTTGAGATTTTTTATTAGTGAGAGGATTGCCTATTATTTCCTGTGATTGAGCTTTCAGCTATATTTATGTAATCCATGTTTAGTTATAATTTTGACATTTTATTGTTAGCCCATAGTAAGTGTCAAAGTCGACCCCTCGTCACTACTTCTTCGAGGTTAGACTAGATATTTACTGGGTACATGTTGTTTATGTACTCATGCTACACTTCTGCACTAAATGTGCATGATCTAAGGCAGGTGCATCTGGATATCAGTCCGGCGTGCATCCGTAGACTAGTAATCTTTTGTATATTCTACTAGTTGCTCTTCTAAGCCCGTTCTGCAGCAATCAGAGTCTTTCTTTTGTTATATTTTCTGTCTATTTCACTTCAAACAGTAGACTAGTATTCTTTTGTATATTCTACTAGTTGCTCATACACTTATGTGTGACGACCCAGCCCGTCGTCACGTGAGTTACCGCCCCGTTTCCCATTTTTCTGCTTCCTTATGTTTCATTATAAGAGTCTTGAGTAAACGAGTCGATTTGGATTGGTTTTGGATGGAAATGAGACACATAGTCTCTTTAAGGAAGGGTTGTTTTGGAAAAAGTCAACTGAATGTTGACTTATGAGTTAGAGGGCTCGGATGTGAGTTCCGGTGATTTGGTTAGCTTCGGGGGATGATTTGTGACTTAGGAGTGTGATCGGAATTTATTTTGGAGGTCCGGTGTAGAATTAGGCTTGAATTGGCGAAGTTAGTATTTTGGCGAATTCCGGTTGATAGGTGAGATTTTCATCCGAGGGTCGGAATGGGATTCCGAGAGTTGCTGTAGCTTCGTTAGGTAATTTTGGATGTGTGTGCAAAATTTCAGGTTATTCGGAGGTGTTTTGGTCGGGTTTTGATCAAATGCGTAATTCGGAAGTTTTAGAAGAACTTAGGCTTGAATCCGATGTAATTTGAGGATTTTGGTGTTGTTTGTGGTGTTTTGATGATTGGAGCAAGTTTAATGATGTTTTAAGATGGATTGGCACTTTTGGTTGAGGTCCCGGAGGCCTCGGGGTGATTTCGGATGGTCATCGGGATGATTTTAGACTTGGTGAAATTGCTGGTTTTGCTGGTATCTGGTGTTTCCGTATCTGCGGAAGAAGGGCCGCATATGCGGTTCCGCAGATGCGAAGAGTTGGTCGCAGGTGCGAGTGTGGGCTATATGGAGGATTTCCGGCAGGAAGC
>NW_017671149.1:297443-332970 GCF_001879085.1 Nicotiana attenuata | reverse complement strand
CGGGATTACAGACTCCAGAGGCACCTCCAGCNTCAGCCAGTTGCACCAGTGCAGGAGTTCAGGGTTCCAGCTATGCTCGAGGATGAGCAGCATCGTCTTGAGAGGTTTGGTAGACTCCAGCCTCCGACTTTCAGTGGTGCTGAGGGCGAGGATGCCCAGGGATGTCTCAACAGATGTCAGCAGATGCTTCGTACCGCAGGGATTCTTGAGTCCAGTGGTGTGGCTTTTACTACTTTTCAGTTTACTGGAGCTGCCTTCACATGGTGGGAGGCGTATGAGAGGCGTAGGCCAACCGGTGCAGCACCTTTGACTTGGCAGGACTTCTCCACTCTCTTCTTGGAGAAATATGTACCGCAGTCCCGCAGAGAGGAGCTGCGCAGGCAGCTTGAGTGGCTAGGGCAGGGAGATATGACTGTGTCCCAGTACGAGATGAGGTTTTCAGAGTTGGCTCGTCATGCCGTCTGGATGGTTTCGTCAGACCGTGAGCGGATCAGGAGATTTGTTGATGGCCTTAATTACCACCTCCGTGTTCTTATGAATAGAGAGAGAGTATTGGGAGCTTCATTCGAGGAGGTGGTTGATATAGCTCGAGAGATTGAGGCGGTTCGCCATCAGGATCGCGAGGAGAGAGAGGCCAAGAGGCCTCGAGGTTCTGGCAGTTTCAGTGGCGCTCCTTCGAGGGGTCAGTTCCAGCATGGTAGGGGTCGTTCTTTCAGGCCCGCTCAATCGGCTCGTCCCGAGTATCGCGGGGCATCTTCAGGTCGTGGCCATCATGGTTCTCCGCAGAGTCAGCCTTCACTCAGCACTCTTCCAGCACAGAGTTCATCTCGTGCCCCGTCTGTTCAGGGTTCTTCTAGGTCGAGTGCATCAACTAGTCACTCCGGCGCGAGGGGTTCCCTTCAGTCCCAGTCCCCAGCACCTGGGAGCTGCTATGAGTGTGGAGAGTTTGGGCATATGTGGAGGCAGTGTCCTCGTCGTGCTGCTAGCTCATCTCAGCAGAGGGGTCAACCCTCATCTTCTGGTCCAGTTTCTTCAGCACCCGCCCAGCCGCTAGGGGTGAGGGTCAGGCAGCCAGGGGTCGCCCCAGGGGTGAAGGTCGATCGGGCGGTGGTCAGGCCCGCTTTTATGCTCTTCAGGGCAAGACAGATGCCATTGCTTCGGATGCTGTCATTACAAGTATTATTTCAGTCTGCCACCGAGATGCCTCAGTCTTATTTGATCCCGGTTCCACCTATTCTTATGTGTCCTCATATTTTGCTCATCATTTGGGTACGATCCGAGGGTGTCTTGCTTTACCTGTTCATGTATCTACCCTGATGGGCGATACTATTGTTGTAGACCATGTGTTCGGTCGTGTTTGGTGACTATTGGGGTCTGGAGACCCGAGTTGATCTACTGCTATTGAGCATGGTGGATTTTGATGTTATTTTGGGCATGGACTGGCTATCTCCATGTCTTGCTATTCTAGACTGTCATGCTAAGACTGTCACCTTGGCTATACCGGGTGTTCCGAGGATCGAGTGGCGTGGTGTGACTGACTATGTTCCTAGCAGGGTGATTTCATTCCTAAAGGCCCAGCATATGGTGGGGAAGGGTTGTCTTTCATAGTTGGCATTTGTGAGGAATGTGGGAGCCGAGACTCCTAGCATTGATTCCGTCCCAATTGTAAGGGAGTTTCCCGATGTGTTTCTTGCAGACCTGCCGGGCATGCCACCGGACAGGGATATTGATTTAGTATTGACCTGGTGCCGGGCACTCGGCCCATTTCCATTCCATATCGTATGGCACCAGCAGAGTTGAAAGAATTAAAGGATCAGCTTCAGGAACTCCTAGATAAGGGGTTAATTCGGCCGAGTGTGTCACCATGAGGTGCACCGGTTCTATCTGTGAAGAAGAAAGATGGCACCATGAGGATGTGCATTGACTACATGCAATTGTACAAAGTAACAGTGAAGAATAAGTATCCCCTACCCCTCATTGATGATTTATTTGACCAGCTTCACGGAGCGAGGGTGTTCTCCAAGATTGACCTCCGTTCGGGCTATCACTAGTTGAAGATCAGGGATTTGGATATTATGAAGACTGCTTTCAGGACTAGATATGGGCACTATGAATTTCTTGTTATGTCCTTTGGGATAACCAATGCCCCGACAGCATTCATGCACTTGATGAACAGTGTATTTCGGCCTTATCTGGATTCGTTCATCATTGTTTTTATTGATGATATTCTGGTATACTCGCGTAGTCAGGAGGAGCACGTGCAGCATTTGCGAGTTGTATTGCAGAGATTGAGGGAGGAGAAGCTTTATGCAATGTTCCCCAAGTGTGAGTTTTGGCTCAGTTCAGTGGCTTTCTTGGGGCATGTGGTTTCCAGCGAGGGTATTCAGGTCGACCCGAAGAAGATAGAGGCGGTTCAGAGTTGGCCCAGACCGACTTCAGCTACAGAGATTCGTAGTTTCCTTGGTTTGGCAGGTTATTATCGCCGGTTTGTTTAGGGATTTTCCTCCATTGCATCGCCCTTGACCAAGTTGACGTAGAAGGGTGCTCCATTTGTATGGTCGGACGAGTGCGAGGAGAGCTTTCAGAAGCTCAAGTCAGCTTTGACCACGGCTCCAGTGTTGGTTTTGCCATCAGCTTCAGGTTCTTACAATGAATATTGTGATGCCTCAAGAGTTGGGATCGGATGTGTATTGATGTAGGAGGGTAGAGTTATTGCATATGCTTCTCAACAGTTGAAGCCCCACGAGAAGAACTACCCTGTACATGATTTGGAGTTGGCTGCTATAGTTCATGCTTTGAAGATTTGGAGGCACTACTTGTATGGCGTATCTTGTGAGTTATTCACTGATCATCGCAGTCTTCAGCATTTATTCAAGCAAAAGGATCTTAATTTGAGGCAGCGGAGGTGGCTAGAGTTACTCAAGGATTATGATATTACCATTCTATATCACTCGGGGAAGGCCAATGTAGTGGCCGATGCTTTGAGCCGAAAGGCGGTTAGTATGGGGAGTTTGGCATATATTCCAGTTGGGGAGAGGCCCTTTGCAGTTGATGTCCAGGCCTTGGCCAATCGATGGTGAGATTAGATATTTCGGAGCCTAGTCGGGCGTTGGCTTGTGTGGTTTCTCGGTCTTCCTTATATGATCGCATCAGAGAGCGCCAATATGATGATCCGCATTTGCTTGTCCTTAATGACAGGGTTCAGCAGATGATGCCAGGGATGTGACCATTGATGATGATGGCGTGTTGAGGATGCAGGGCCGGATTTGTGTGCCCAATGTGGATCGGCTTCGGGAGTTGATATTGGAGGAGGCCCATAGCTCGCGGTATTCCATTCACCGGGTGCCGCGAAGATGTATCAGGATTTTAGGCAACATTATTGGTGGAGGAGGATGAAGAAAGACATTGTAGGGTTTGTGGCTCGGTGTCTCAACTGTCAGCAGGTAAAATATGAGCATTAGAGACCGGGTGGTGCACTTCAGCGGATGATTATTCCAGAGTGGAAGTGAGAGAGGATTACTATGGATTTTGTGAGTGGTCTCCCTCGGACGTTGAAGAAGTTTGATTCGATTTGGGTGATTGTGGATCGGCTGACCAAGTCCGCGCACTTCATTCCAGTATGTACTACCTATTCTTCGGAGCGGCTAGCAGGGATCTTTATCCGGGAGATTGTCCGATTGCATGGGGTTCCAGTGTCCATTATCTCAGATAGGGGTACTCAGTTCACTTCTCAGTTCTGGAGGACTTTTCAGCGGGAGTTGGGTACACAGGTGGAGTTGAGCACAGCGTTTCATCCTCAGACGGACAGGCAGTCCGAGCGTACTATTCAGATATTGGAGGACATGTTGCGTGCCTGTGTTATAGATTTTGGAGGTTCTTGGGATGATTTTTTGCCGCTTGCGGAGTTTGCCTACAACAACAGTTATCAGTCGAGCATTCAGATGGCTCCGTATGAGGCGTTGTATGGGAGGCGGTGTAGGTCTTCGGTGGGATGGTTCGAGCCCGGCGAGGCTAGGTTATTGGGACAGAGAGTTCAGGATGCATTAGAGAAGGTGAAGCTGATTCAGGAGAGGCTTCGTACAGCACAGTCGCATCAGAAGAGTTATGCGGATTGGAAGGTTCGGGATGTGTCATATATGGTGGGTGAGAAGGTCTTGCTGAAGGTTTCGCCCATGAAGGGTGTCATGCGGTTTGGGAAGAAGGGGAAGCTGAGTCCGCGGTTCATTGGACCTTTTGAGGTACTTAGGAGGATTGGAAGGTGGCTTATGAGCTTGCATTGCCACCCAGCTTGTCAAGCGTGCATCCGGTATTCCATGTATCTATGCTCCGAAAATATGTTGGGGACCCGTCGCATGTATTGGATTTCAGCACTATTCAGTTGGATGATGATTTGACCTATGATGTGGAGCCAGTGGCTATTTTGGGTCGTCAGGTTCGAAAGTTGAGATCAAAGGATATAGCTTCGGTGAAGGTGCAGTGGAGAGGTCAGCTTGTGGAGGAAGCTACTTGGGAGACCGAGCGAGAGATGCGGAGCAGATATCCTCGGCTATTTGAGACTTCAGGTATGTTTCTTGACCCGCTCGAGGACGAGCGTTTGTTTTAGTTGGGGAGGATGTGACGACCCGGCCCGTCGTCACGTGAGTTACCGCCCTGTCTTCCCCATTTTTCTGCTTCCTTATGTTTTATTATAAGAGTCTTGAGTGAATGAGTCGATTTGGATTGGTTTTGGATGGAAATGAGACACTTAGTCTCTTTAAGGAAGGTTTGAATTGGAAAATCAACCGGACGTTGACTTATGAGTTAGAGGGCTCGGATGTGATTTCCGTTAATTTGGTTAGCTTCGGGGGATGATTTGTGACTTAGGAGTGCGATCGGAATTTATTTTGGAAGTCCGGTGTAGAATTAGGCTTGAATAGGCGAATTTAGTATTTTGGCGAATTCCGGTTGGTAGGTGAGATTTTGATCCGAGGGTCGGAATGGAATTTTGAGAGTTTTTGTAGCTTCGTTAGGTGATTTTGGATGTGTGTACAAAATTTCAGATCATTCGGAGGTGTTTTGGTTGGGTTTTTGATCGAATGCGTGTTTCGGAAGATTTGGATGAGCTTAGGCTTGGATTTGATGTAATTTGATGGTTTAGGTGTTATTTGTGGTGTTTTGATGATTCGATCAAGTTTGAATAAGGTGTTGGATCATGTTTGTGTTTTTGGTTGAGGTCCCGGGGGCCACCGGATGATTTCGGATGGCTATCAGGGAGTTTTGAACCTTGGTGAATTGCAGGTTTTTGCTGATATCTGGTGTTTCCGCATCTGCGGAATATGGGCCGCATATGCGGTTCCGCAGATGCCAGTAGTTGGTCGCAGGTGCGAGTTTTGAGGTAAGGGGTTGTCTCTGCAGGTGCGGGCTTGGAGCCGCATATTCGGTGCCGCAGATGCGGTAGATGTGTCGCAGAAGCGGAAGGGTGTGGATTTGGCATTTCCGCAGAAGCGGACAACCATCCGCAGAGGCGAGGTCCGCATATGCGGTAGGGGACCGCAGATGCGGTCGTGGGTTTTAATTGAGGATCTGCAAAAGCAAAAATCTGACCGCAGAAGCGGAAAACCGACCGCAGAAGCAGTAGACGCAAATGCGGTAATGGGACCGCAGATGCGAAAGTCCCTGTTATCAGAAGGGTTTTTAGAGCTCATTTGTTCCGCGAGCTTAAGTCCATTTCCACCATTTTTAAGCAACCTAGTGAGCTCCTGGACGGAATTTGAAGGGGATTTCGACTAAGTGTGATTGGAGGTGAGTTCTTTGGCCTAAATACATGAAATATTGGTAGATGGAAATTGTGGAAATTCATCAAAAGAGGGTAAAGCTATGGCTTGGAAATTTGGTATTTCAAAGTGGAATTTGAGGGGTCAAATGGACTCCGATTTTGGTAAATTTGATATGTATAGACTCGTGGCGAGATGAGGAATCCAATGATGTAAATTTTCTGATTTTTCGAAAAGTGGGCCCGGTGCTCGGGTTTTGCCAACTTCGTGAATTTTGATGTTTTTCGAGTCGTTTCGATTGGGTTATATTCCCTTAGACTATTGTAACGTATTCGTTGTGGTTTTGGCCAGATTCATCGCGGGGGGAGGTTGATTTGCGAGGCAAGGGCATAGCGAGCTAGGACTTTCGCCGGCTTGAGGTGAGTAATGGTTATAAATGATGTCCTGAGGGTTCGAAACCCCGGATTTGCACAACGTAGTGCTATGTTGAGGTGAGACACGCTGCATGATCAGCGTGGGGTCCATTACTGCTGGGGATTTGGACTTGGTCCATCCCGATTGATGATTCTACTGTATTTTTGACTGAGACTTAAATTATATCATTATAGTTTGGACTAGTTGCCATGTTTGGGGCCTTGTGCCGACCTGTAGAACCCTTAGGGGTAATTGTATATGATTGACCTCGCTTTACTCGTAAAAATCATACACTCAGTCATGTTTCTAACTGTTTAATCTAATATGAACCGGCTTTGGAATGACTAAACCAAAAGGAGAGTAATATGTGGGCTGGGATCCCTATCTTATCTTAGTATGCCCGAGAGGCTAAGTTATAGTGACTGAGAGGGGTTGAGAACCCCATAGTGAGGGTATTTGATATGTTCTGGATCGGGCTGCACGTCGCAGCAGTATATATTTATATGGATCGGGCTGCACGCCGCAGCAGTATATTATTGGAACGGGCTGCGCGCCGCAGCAGTACATTCATATGGATCGGACTGCACGCCGCAGTAGTATAGCACTTGGGCTGTAGGAGCCCCTCCGGAGTCTGCACACCCCCAGTGAGCGCAGTTGACTATTATTATTGGATCGGGCTGCACGCCGCAGCAGTATATATATATGGATCGGGCTGCACGTCGCAACAGTATACTATATGGATCGGGCTGCACGCCGCAGCGGTATAATTATGATTTCGGTTATCGTGAGGAGTAAATGAGTTGAGTACTGGCTTAAAGGATTTTTACCTGACTTCTTCATTCAGTTGCTGTTTAAATGTTCTTACTGCTTTGATATAGAACTGCTTAGTGCTTTTTACGAGATTTCTTTCCGTCAGTCATTATTTATTGCTATTACTCACTGAGTCGGAGTACACACTTTACACCCTGCACCATGTGTGCAGATACAGGTATTCCGGAGAAGTTGCTTGAGCTATTGCTGCTATTCAGATCTCACCAGAGTCATCGAGGTAGCTGCATGGCGTTCGCAGACCCAATTTCTCCCTCTATCCTCTTTACTTTCAGTATTTTAGACTATCTTTTGTTTAGGCTGTTCCTCAGACTTGTATTAGAGGCTCTTGACTCGTGACACCAGATCGGTGGGATTTGTAGTGATATTTCTTGTTTTCCGCACATTTTATCTACCGTTACAAATTTATAATCATGTTAATTTGGTATTTAAACTCTGTTAATTGGTAATGAACTCTATGTGAGGTATTGAGAGTGCTGAAATGGTCGGGCTTGCCTAGCATTGTATTGGGCGCCATCACGACCGGGGTTGGTGTCGTGACATATAGACTCGTGGCGAGGCAAGGAATCCGTTGATGGTAAATTTTTTGATTTTCGAGAAGTGGGCCCGGGGCTCGGGTTTTTGCTAATTTCGGGATTTTAGCTATTTTTCAATTGTTTTCGATTGGGTATTGCCCCATTGGCATATTGTGATGTATTCGTTGTGGTTTTGATCAGATTCGGTACACGAGGAGGTTAATTCGAAAGGCAACGGCATAGCGAGCTAGGACTTTGGCCTGCTTGAGGTGAGTAATAGATGTAAATGCTGTTATGAGGGTTTGAAACCCCGTATTTGCAAATCATAGTGCTATATTGAGGTGACTTGCACGCCGGGTAGCGAGCGTGGGGTAGATCACCATTGGCGATTGTGACTTGGTCCGTCCCGGTAGATGAATATACTGCGTATTTGACTGAAATTCACTTATTATCATTTTAACTGAGCTAATTGCTATGTTTGGGCTTCGTGCCAATTGATTGAATCCTTTAGGGATTATTATTACTGCTTTCTTACCATTTTTCCATATCATTGAACTCAGTCCTGGTATTTAATATTGTTTTGCAAACTCAGCCACTTTTTCTTAAACTTGAAACTTAATTAATATTTCTTTAACTTAAGTTTGGGCAGAATATTTCTATATTATGGTTTGCCCGAGAGGCTTATGTGATTTTGGACTGAGCATGGGATCGGGCTGCACGACGCAGCGGTATGATACTGATATTGATATGAGGCCGAGAGCCTAGTTGATGCCACGATATGGCTTATTATTGCTCTTGGGCCGTAAGGGGGCCCTCCCGGAGTCTGCACACCCCTAGTGAGTGCCGTCGACGTTAAATAAATGGAGCGGGCTGCACGCCCCAGCGGGTACTGGAGAGTACCGGTCTATGTGTTGCATTGCATATTATTATATATCATTTATTTACTTATCTGCTGTGGTATTTCTATAAATGTTTTCACTGTTTTACTGGATTTCATGCTGCTGGGTTCAAGTTGCTGTATTTATAGAATTACTTTGTGCTTATTCAGGAATTCTTATTCTCAGTCCTTATTTATGTTTATTACTCACTGAGTTGGAAGTACTCACTTTACTCCCTGCACCTCGTGTGCAGATTCAGGTGCACCCACTGAGGCTGAGTGAGACTTTCTCTATCAAGTATCATATCCGGGAGCATCGAGGTAGCTGCATGACGTCCGCAGTCCTGATCTTCCCATCTATCCTATTTATTTTATTCCGCATTTCTTCAGACTATTATGTAGTAGGTTGACACTCGTATGTTAGAGGCTCAGACTTGTGACACCGGATTCTTCGAGCTGTGTAGTTATTTTGTATTTGGGATTCCGTATGTTTTAACTATGTTTTAGAATTGCATTATTATGACTTAGTAATTTATCCATGTTGATTAATCATGAACTGTATAAAAATGGTTAAGGTTATTAAATTGGTCGGGCTGGCAGTGTGTTGGGCGCCATCACGACCGGGGTTGGGGTCGTGACAAGTTGGTATCAGAGCCTAGGTTACTTGGTCTCGCGAGTCATGAGCCGGTTGGTAGAGTCCCGTGGATCGGTACGGAGACGTCTGTACTTATCCTCGAGAAGCTGCCGGACCCTTAGGAAAACTTCATATTCTTGAAACTCTTGTCGTGCGGTTTTGTTGAACTGAGAACTAAACCTCTATTATTCTATTCTCTCACAGATGGTGGGGACACGAGCTACCGGACGTGATGGACGACCACCAGTGCCACCTACTGAGGCCGCCAGAGGCCGTGGACGCGGTCGTGGTCGTGGCAGAGGCAGAGTAGCCGGGGCAGCACCTGCTGATCCACTAATTGCCCCAGCTCAGGATCAGGCTCCAGCTGTGGATACTCCAGCAGCACCTGTTCAGGCACCAGCTGTGCCTATCGTGATTCCGGGTCTTCAGGAGACCTTGGCTCAGATATTATCGGTCTGCACTGGCCTGGCTCAGGCGGTTTCAGCTACCACAGCAACAACAGCTACTTCACAGGCCGGGGGAGGCAATCAGACCCCCGTTGCTCGCACACCTGATCAGGCGGCGCAAGGACTACAGACACCAGAGGCACCTCCAGCTCAGCAGGTTGCACCAGCTCAGGGCTTCGTGGTTCCAGCTATGCCAGACGATGAGCAGCGTCGTCTCGAGAGGTTTGGTAGGCTCCAGCCTCCGACATTCGGTGGTGCTGAGGGCGAGGATGCCCAGGGTTTTCTTGACAGATGTCAGCGTATGCTCCGTACGGCAGGGATCCTTGAGTCGAGTGGTGTGGCATTTACTACTTTTCAGTTCACGGGGGCTGCTCTTACTTGGTGGGAGGACTTTGAGAGGCGTAGGCCTGCCGGTGCAGCACCTCTGACTTGGCATCAGTTCTTCGCTCTTTTTCTGGAGAAGTATGTACCTCAGTCCCGTAGGGAGGAGCTGCGTAGGCAGTTTGAGTGGTTGACACAGGGAGATATGACAGTGACTCAGTACGAGATGAGGTTTTCTCAGCTGGCTCGTCATGCTACTTGGATGGTTCCGTCAGATCGTGAGAGGATTAGGAGATTTGTGGATGGCCTTAACTACCATCTCCATATTCATATGACTAGAGAGAGAGTACTGGGTGCTACGTTTGAGGAGGTGGTGGACATCGCTCGTGAGATCGAGTCAGTTCGCCGTAGAGAGTGAGAGGAGAGGGAGGCTAAGAGGCCTCGTGGATCGGGCAGTTATAGTGGTGCTCCTTCGAGGGGCCAGTTCCAGCAGGGTAGAGGTCGCTCTTTCAAGTCTGCTCAGTCAGCTCGTCCAGAGTATCGTGGGGGATCTTCAGGCCGTGGTCATCATGGGCCCCAGCAGGGTCAGTCTTCACTCAGCGCCCTTCCAGCTTAGAGTTCATCTCATGCCCTATCAGTTCAGGGTTCTTCTGCGCCGAGTGCATCTGCTAGTCACTTCGGTGTGAGGGGTTCCCGTCAGTCCCCATCTCCAGTACCGGGCAGCTGTTATGAGTGCGGAGAGTTTGGTCACTTGAGGAGGCAGTGCCCTCGCCTTCATAGCAGATAGCATCAGCAGAGGGGTCAGCCCTCGACTTCTGCTCCAGTTACTTCATCACCCGCTCAGTCAGCTAAGGGTGGAGATCAGGCAGCCAGGGGTCATCCCAGAGGTGGAGATCGATCTGGTAGTGGCCAGGCTCATTTCTACGCAATGCCGGGCAGGACAGATGCCATTGCTTCAGACGCGGTCATTACCGGTATTATTTCAGTCTGTCACAGAGACGTCTCGGTATTATTTGATCCCGGTTCTACCTATTCATATGTGTCATCATATTTTGCTCATCATTTGGGTACGTCCCGAGGGTGTCTTGCTTTACCCGTTCATGTATCTACCCTGGTGGGCGATATTATTGTTGTAGACCATGTGTACTGGTCATGTTTGGTGACTATTGGGGGTCTGGAGACCCGAGTTGATTTACTGCTATTGAGCATGGTGGACTTTGATGTTATCTTGGGCATGGACTGGTTATCTCCGTGTCATGCTATTCTAGACTGTCATGCTAAGACAGTCACTTTGGCTATGCCGGGTGTACCGTGGATCGAGTGGCGTGGTGTGACTGACTATGTTCCTAGCAGAGTTATTTCCTTCTTGAAGGCCCAACGTATGGTTGGGAAGGGTTGTCTTTCCTATTTGGCATTTGTGAGAGATGTGGGAGCTGAGACTCCTATCATTGATTCTGTTCCAGTTGTGAGGGAGTTTCCCGATGTGTTTCCTGCAGATCTGTCGGGCATGCCGCCGGACAGGGATATTGATTTTGGTATTGACCTAGTGCCGGGCACTCAGCCCATTTCTACCGCCATATCGTATGGCACCGGCGGAGTTGAAAGAATTGAAGGAGCAGCTTCAAGAGCTCCTGGATAAGGGGTTCATTCGGCCTAGTGTGTCACCCTGGGGTGCACCAGTTCTGTTTGTGAAGAAGAAGGATGGCACAATCAGAATGTGCATCGATTATAGGCAATTGAACAAGGTAACAATTAAGAACAAGTACCCCCTTCCTCGCATAGATGATTTGTTTGACCAGCTTCATGGAGCGAGGGTCTTTTCCAAGATTGATCTTCGTTCAGGATATCACCAGTT
Source organism: Nicotiana attenuata (assembly GCF_001879085.1). NCBI lineage: Eukaryota > Viridiplantae > Streptophyta > Magnoliopsida > Solanales > Solanaceae > Nicotiana > Nicotiana attenuata. The sequence goes on along the minus strand of NW_017671149.1, from coordinate 321,327 downwards.
GAATATCAGAGATTCAGATATTTATAAGACTGCTTTCAGGACTAGGTATGGTCACTATGAGTTTCTTGTCATGTCTTTCGGGCTGACCAATGCCCAGTAGCGTTCATGCATCTGATGAACAGTGTGTTTCGGCCCTATCTGGATTCATTCGTCATAGTGTTTATTGATGATATACTGGTATACTCGCGGAGCACGCGCAGTATTTACGAGTTGTGTTGTAGAGATTGAGGGAGGAGAGGCTTTATGCAAAGTTCTCCAAGTGTGAGTTCTGGCTCGATTCAGTGACTTTCTTGGGACACGTGGTGTCTAGTGAGGGGATTCAGGTTGATCCGAAGAAGATAGAGGCGGTGCAGAGTTGGCCTAGACCGTCCTCAGCCACAGAGATTCGTAGTTTCCTTGGGTTGGCAGGCTATTATCGCCGTTTTGTTCAGGGTTTTTCCTCTATTGCACCGCCCTTGACCAAGTTGACTCAGAAGGGTGTCTCATTTACATGGTCGGACGAGTGTAAGGCGAGCTTTCAGAAGCTCAAGACGGCTTTGACCACAACTCCAGTATTGGTGTTGCCATCAGCTTCAGGTTCTTTTACGATGTACAGCGATGCTTCCAGAGTTGGGATAGGTTGTGTTTTGATGCAGGAGGGTAGAGTTATTACTTATGCTTCTCGTCAGTTGAAGCCCCATGAGCAGAACTACCCCGTTCATGATTTGGAGCTAGCCGCTATCTTTCATGCATTGAAGATTTGGAGGCATTACTTGTATGGCGTATCCTGTGAGGTATTCACTGATCATCGCAGTCTTCAGCATTTGTTCAAGCAAAAGGATCTGAATTTGAGGCAGTGTAGATGGTTAGAGTTACTTAAGGATTATGACATTACTATTCTGTATCACCCGGGGAAGGCCAACGTAGTGGCTGATGCTTTGAGACGAAAGTCGGTAAGTATGGGGAGCTTGGCATACATTCCAGTTGAGGAGAGGCCATTTGCAGTTGAGGTTCAGGCCTTGGCCAATCAATTTGTGAGACTAGATATTTCAGAACCCAGTCGAGTGCTGGCTTGTGTGGTTTCTCGGTCTTCCTTGTATGACCGCATCAGGGAGTGTCAGTATGATCACCCGCATTTGCTTGTCCTTAAGGACAGGGTTCAGCATGATGATGCCAGGGATGTGACAATTGGAGATGATGGTGTGTTGAGGATGCAGGGCCGGATTTACGTGCCCAACATGGATGGGCTTCGGGAGTTAATATTGGAGGAGGCCCATAGCTCGCGGTATTCCATTCATCCGGGTGCCGCGAAGATGTATCAGGATCTTAGACAGCACTATTGGTGGCGGAGGATGAAGAGAGATATTGTGGAGTATGTAGCCCGGTGTCTTAATTGTCAGCAGGTGAAATATGAGCATCAAAGACCGGGTGGCTTGCATCAGCAGATGGTTATTCCCGAGTGGAAGTGGGAGAGGATCACTATGGATTTTGTTACTGGACTCCCACGGACTTTGAAGAAATTTGACGCTATTTGGGTGATTGTAGACAGGCTGACCAAATCCGCGCACTTCATTCCCGTTTGCAATACTTATTCTTCAGAGCAGCTGGCAGAGATTTACATTCGGGAGATTGTTCGGTTGCATGGTTTCCCCATTTCCATCATATCAGATCGGGGCACTCAATTCACCTCTCAGTTTTGGCAGGTTGTTCAGCGAGAGCTGGGTACTCAGGTGCAGTTGAGCACAGCTTTTCACCCTCAGACGGACGGGCAGTCCAAGCGCACCATTCAGATATTGGAGGACATGTTATGCGCCTGTGTTATTGATTTTGGAGGGTCATGGGATCGATTTCTACCGCTTGCAGAGTTTGCCTACAACAACAACTATCAGTCCAGTATTCAGATGGCACCGTATGAGGTCTTGTATGGGAGGCAGTGTAGATCTCCAGTTGGTTGGTTCGAGCCCGGGGAGGCTAGATTGTTGGGGACAGACCTGGTTCAGGAGGCATTGGAGAAGGTGAAGGTGATTCAGGAGAGACTCCGTACAGTGCAGTCGAGGCAGAAGAGTTACGTGGACAGGAAGGTCCGAGATGTATCCTATATGATTGGTGAGAAGGTCTTGCTGAAGGTTTCACCCACAAAGGGTGTTATGAGATTCGGGAAGAAAGGGAAGCTGAGTGCGCGGTTCATTGGGCCTTTTGAGGTACTTAGAAGGATTGGGGAGGTGGCTTATGAGCTTGCCTTTCCACCTAGCTTGTCGGGCGTGCACCCAGTTTTCCATGTTTCTATGCTTCGGAAGTACATTGGGGACCCGTCCCATGTTCTAGATTTTACTACAGTTCAGCTGGAGGGTGACTTGACTTATGATGTAGAGCCAGCAGCCATTTTGGATCGTCAGGTTCAGAAGTTGAGGTCAAAGGATGTTGCTTCGGTGAAAGTGCAGTGGAGAGGTCGGCCCGTGGAGGAGGCTACCTGGGAGACCGAGCGGGAGATGTGGAGCAGATACCCTCACCTATTTGAGGCACCAGGTATGTTTCTTGACTCGCTCGAGGACGAGCGTTTGTTTAAGTTGGGGAGGATGCGACGACCCAACCCGTCGTCACGTGAGTTACCGCCCCGTTTTCCCTGTTTCCTATTTCTTTATGCTTCATTATCAGTGTTTGGTGTGAATGAATTGATTTGGATTGGTTCTAGAGGGAAATGAGACACTTAGTCTCTTTAAGGAAGGTTGTTTTAGGAAAGTCAACCGGACGTTGACTAATGTGTTAGAGGGTTCGGATATGAATTACGATAATTCGGTTAGCTTCGGGGGATGATTTGTGACTTAGGAGTGTGATCGGAATTGATTTTGGACGTCCGGTGTAGAATTAGGCTTGAATTGGCGAAGTTAGTATTTTGACGAATTCCGGTTGATAGGCGAGAATTTGATCCGAGGGTCGAAATGGAATTCCGAGAGTTGCAGTAGCTTCGTTAGGTGATTTGGGATGTGTGTGCAAAATTTTAGTTGATTCGGAGGTGTTTTGGTCGGGTTTTTGATCTAATGCAAGTTTCGGAGGATTTGGATGAACTTAGGCTTGAATTTGATGTAATTTGATGGTTTAGGTGTTATTTGTGGTGTTTTGATGATTCGAGCAAGTTTGAATAAGGTGTTGGATCATGTTTGTGTTTTTGGTTGAGGTCCCGGGGGCCTCGGGGTGTTTTCGGGTGGCTAATGGGGAGTTTTGGACTTGTTAATGTTGCAGAACCTGTGCTGCTTCTGGTATTTTCGCTTTTGCAGAAAGGGGACCACAGAAGCGAGTTATGAGCCGCAGAAGCGGCAGGTATCGCAGGTGTGGAGTAGCAGACCGCATCTGCGGAGTCGCAGATGCGACAATGGGACCGCAGATGCGGAATTGTGGAAGACTAAGGGAAACCGCATCTGCGTAAATGGAATCGCAGATGCGGAACCGCAGAAGCGGTCTTGTCACCACAGAAGCGGTTTAGTCCGCAGAAGCGACTTGTAACCGCAAAAGCGGAAGGCGCAGATGCGGCTAAGGAGCCGCAGATGCGGAAATAACTGGTCAGTAAAGTTTTATTTCTCCTTCGAAATTTCAAAGGGTTTCATAATTTTCACTTCGGACTTGGAGAATTTGGGCGAGTTAGAAGAGCACATCATTGAGGTAAGGATTTCTGTGTCTAAAACACGATTTTATGGTACAAATACATGAATTAAGATTGAAAAATTAAGGAATCAAAGGTCAAAAATGGTAATTAGGGTTTGAAAATGGTGATTAGGGTTTGAAAAATTAAGGAATCAAGGGACTTAACTGCTATGTTTGGGCTTCGTGCCAATTGATTGAATCCTTCAGGGATTATTATTACTGGTTTCTTACCTTTTTTGCATATCATTGAACTCAGTCCTGGTATTTAATACTGTTTTGCAAACTCAGCCACTTTTTCTTAAACTTGAAACTTAATTAATATTTCTTTAACTAAAGTTTGGGCTGAATATTTCTATATTATAGTTTGCCCAAGAGGCTTATGTGATTTTGGACTGAGCATGGGATCGGGCTGCACGCCACAGCGGTATGATACTGATATTGATATGAGGCCGAGAGCCTAGTTGATGCCACGATATGGCTTATTAATGCGCTTGGGCCGTAAGGGGCCCCTCCCGGAGTCTGCACACCCCCAGTGAGCACCGTCGACGTTAAATAAATGGAGCGGGCTGCACGCCGCAGCGGGTACTGGAGAGTACCGGTCTATGTGTTGCATTGCATATTATTATATGTCATTTATTTACTTATCTGCTGTGCTATTTCTATAAATGTTTTCACTGTNCATGGTCGGACGAGTGTGAGGAGAGCTTTCAGAAGCTCAAGACGGCTTTGACCACAACTCCAGTATTGGTTTTGCCATCAGCTTCAGGTTCATATACGGTATATTGCGATGCTTCCAGAGTTGGGATAGGTTGTGTTTTGATGCAGGAGGGTAGAGTTATTGCTTATGCTTCTCGTCAGTTGAAGCCCCATGAAACTACCCCGTTCATGATTTGGAGCTAGCTGCTATAGTTCATGCATTGAAGATTTGGAAGCATTACTTGTATGGCGTATCCTGTGAGGTATTCACCGATCATCGCAGTCTTCAGCATTTGTTCAAGCAAAAGGATCTGAATTTGAGGCAGCGTAGATGGTTAGAGTTACTTAAGGATTATGACATTACTATTCTGTATCACCCGGGGAAGGCCAATGTAGTGGCCGATGCTTTGAGCCGAAAGTCGGTGAGTATGGGGAGTTTGGCATACATTCCAATTGAGGAGAGGCCATTTGCAGTTGAGGTTCAGGCCTTGGCCAATCGATTTGTGAGACTAGATATTTCAGTTGGCTTGTGTGGTTTCTCGGTCTTCCTTGTATGACCGTATCAGGGAGTGTCAGTATGATGATCCGAATTTGCTTGTCCTTAAGGACAGGGTTCAGCACGATAATGCCAGGGATGTGACCATTGGAGATGATGGTGTATTGAGGATGCAGGGCCGAATTTGCGTGCCCAACGTAGATGAGCTTCGGGAGTTGATATTGGAGGAAGCCTATAGCTCGCGGTATTCTATTCATCCGGGTGCCGCGAAGATGTATCAGGATCTTAGGCAGCACTATTGGTGGCGGAGGATGAAGAGAGACATTGTGGGGTATGTAGCTCGGTGTCTCAATTGTCAGCAGGTAAAATATGAGCATCAGAGACCGGGTGGCTTGCATCAGCAGATGGTTATTCCTGAGTGGAAGTGGGAGTGGATGACTATGGATTTTGTTACCGGACTCCCACGGACTTTGAAGAAATTTGACGCTCTTTGGGTGATTGTAGACAGGCTGACCAAGTCCGTGCACTTCATTCCGGTTTGCGCTACTTATTCTTCAGAGCGGCTGGCAGAGATCTACATTCGGGAGATTGTTCGATTGCACGGTGTTCCCGTTTCCATCATATCAGATCGGGGCACTCAGTTCACCTCTCAGTTTTGGCAGGCTGTTCAGCAAGAGTTGGGTACACAGGTACAGTTGAGCACAGCCTTTCACCCTCAGACGGACGGGCAGTCCGAGCGCACCATTCAGATATTGGAGGATATGTTATGCGCCTGCGTTATTGATTTTGGAGGGTCATGGGATCGGTTTCTACCACTTGCAGAGTTCGCCTACAACAACAGTTATCAGTCCAACATTGAGATGGCACCGTATGAGGCCTTGTATGGGAGGCGGTGTAGATCTCCAGTTGGTTGGTTCGAGCTCGGGGAGGCTAGGTTGTTGGGGACAGATTTGGTTCAGGAGGCATTGGAGAAGGTGAAGGTGATTCAGGAGAGGCTCCGTACAGCGCAGTCGAGACAGAAGAGTTATGCGGACAGGAAGGTCCGTGATGTGTCCTATATGATTGGTGAGAAAGTCTTGCGGAAGGTTTCACCCACAAAGGGTGTTATGAGATTCGGGAAGAAAGGGAAGTTGAGTCTGCGGTTCATTGGGCCTTTTGAGGTACTTAGGAGAATCGGGGAGGTGGCTTATGAGCTTGCCTTGCCACCTAGCTTGTCGGGCGTGCATCCAGTTTTTCATGTTTCTATGCTCCGGAAGTACATTGGGGACCCGTCCCATGTTCTAGATTTCAGTACAGTTCAGCTGGAGGGTGACTTGACTTATGATGTAGAGCCAGCAGCCATTTTGGATCGTCAGGTTCAGAAGTTGAGGTCAAAGGATGTTGCTTCGGTGAAAGTGCAGTGGAGAGGTCGGCCCGTGGAGGAGGCTACCTGGGAGACCGAGCGGGAGATGCGTAGCAGATACCCTCACCTATTTGAGGCTTCAGGTATGTTTCTTGACTCGCTCGAGGACGAGCGTTTATTTAATTTGGGGAGGATGTGACGACCCAACCCATCGTCACGTGAGTTACCGCCCCGTTTTCCCTATTTGCTATTTCTTTATGCTTCATTATCAGTGTTGGGTGTGAACGAGTTGATTTGGAGTGGTTCTAGAAGGAAATGAGACACTTAGTCTCTTTAAGGAAGGTTTGTTTTGGAAAAGTCAACCGGATGTTGACTTACGTGTTAGAGGGCTCGGATATGAATTCCGATGATTCGGTTAGCTTCGGGGGATGATTTGTGACTTAGGAGTGTGATCGTAAGTAATTTTGGAGGTCCGGTGTAGAATTAGGCTTGAATTGGCGAAGTTAGTATTTTGGCGAATTTCGGTTGATAGGTGAAAATTTGATCCGAGGGTCGGAATGGAATTCCGAGAGTTGCAGTAGCTTCGTTAGGTGATTTGGGATGTGTGTGCAAAATTTCAGTTGATTCGGAGGTGTTTTGGTCGGGTTTTTGATCGAATGCAAGTTTCGGAAGACTTGAATGAACTTAGGCTTGAATTTGATGTAATTTGATGGTTTAGGTGTTATTTGTGGTGTTTTGATGATTCGAGCAAGTTTGAATAAGGTGTTGGATCATGTTTGTGTTTTTGGTTGAGGTCCCGGGGGCCTCGGGGTGTTTTCGGGTGGCTAATGGGGAGTTTTGGACTTGTTAATGTTGCAGAACCTGTGCTGCTTCTGGTATTTTCGCTTTTGCAGAAAGGGGACCACAGAAGCGAGTTATGAGCCGCAGAAGCGGCAGGTATCGCAGGTGTGGAGTAGCAGACCGCATCTGCGGAGTCGCAGATGCGACAATGGGACCGCAGATGCGGAATTGTGGAAGACTAAGGGAAACCGCATCTGCGTAAATGGAATCGCAGATGCGGAACCGCAGAAGCGGTCTTGTCACCACAGAAGCGGTTTAGTCCGCAGAAGCGACTTGTAACCGCAAAAGCGGAAGGCGCAGATGCGGCTAAGGAGCCGCAGATGCGGAAATAACTGGTCAGTAAAGTTTTATTTCTCCTTCGAAATTTCAAAGGGTTTCATAATTTTCACTTCGGACTTGGAGAATTTGGGCGAGTTAGAAGAGCACATCATTGAGGTAAGGATTTCTGTGTCTAAAACACGATTTTATGGTACAAATACATGAATTAAGATTGAAAAATTAAGGAATCAAAGGTCAAAAATGGTAATTAGGGTTTGAAAATGGTGATTAGGGTTTGAAAAATTAGGAATCAAGGGACTTAACTGCTATGTTTGGCTTCGTGCCAATTGATTGAATCTTCAGGATTATATTACTGGTTTCTACCTTTTTTGCATATCATTGAACTCAGTCCTGGTATTTAAATCTGTTTTGCAAAACTCAGTCCACTTTTTCTAAACTTTGAAACTTAATAATATTCTTTAACTAAAGTTTGGCTGTAAATNNCGGCTTGAGGTGAGTAATAGATGTAAATGTTGTTCTGAGGGTTTGAAACCCCGTGTTTGTCACATCGTAGTGCTATATTGAGGTGACTTGCATGTCGGGTAGCGAGCGTGGGGTAGAGCACCGTTGGGGATCGTGACTTGGTCCGTCCCGGTAGATGAATATACTGCGTATTTGACTGAAATTCACTTATTATTATTTTAATTGAGCTGATTGCTATATTTGGGCTTCGTGCCAATTGATTTAATCCTCCAGGGACTGTTATTACTGGTTTCTTACCATATTTTCAGACAATTGAACTCAGTCCTAGTATTTAGTACTGTTTTGCAAACTCAACTACTTTTCTCAAGCTAGAGACTTAATTAATATTTTTAAATCAAGTTTGAGCTAAATACTTCTATGTCAATGTGCCCGAGAGGCTTATGTGGTTTTGGACTGAGTATGGGATCGGGCTGCGTGCCGCAGCGGTATGATATTGATATTGATATGAGGCTGAGGGCCTAGTTGATGCCACGATATGGCTTATTAATGCGCTTGGGCCGTAAGGGGCCCCTCCCGGAGTCTGCACACCCCCAGTGAGCACCGTCGACGTTAAATAAATGGAGCGGGCTGCACGCCGCAGCGGGTACTGGAGAGTACCGGTCTATGTGTTGCATTGCATATTATTATATGTCATTTATTTACTTATCTGCTGTGCTATTTCTATAAATGTTTTCACTGTTTTACTGGATTTCATGCTGCTGGGTTCAAGTTGCTGTATTTATAGAATTACTTTGTGCTTATTCAGGATTTCTTATTCTCAGTCCTTATTTATGTTTATTACTCACTGAGTTGGAAGTACTCACTTTACTCCCTGCACCTCGTGTGCAGATTCAGGTGCACCCACTGAGGCTGAGTGAGACTTTCTCTGTCGAGTATCATATCCGGGAGCATCGAGGTAGCTGCATGACGTCCGCAGTCCTGATCTTCCCATCTATCCTATTTATTTTATTCCGCATTTCTTCAGACTATTATGTAGTAGGTTGACACTCGTATGTTAGAGGCTCAGACTTGTGACACCGGATTCTTCGGGTTGTGTAGTTGTTTTGTATTTGGGATTCCGCATGTTTTAACTCTATTTCAGAATTGCATTATTATGACTAAGTAATTTATCCATGTTGATTAATTTATGAACTGTAAAAAAAATGGTTAAGGTTATTAATTGGTCGGGCTTACCTAACAGTGTGTTGGGCGCCATCACGACCGGGGTTGGGGTCGTGACAATAAGACTTTCGCAAACACAATTTCTTAATTGTAATTTTCTTACCTGTATGTCAACAATAGTTACCTGCTCCTCCTCGTAGGATACGTTCCTATTTTATTCTATAATTGATGCTTTAATGTCTAATGTACATTTTTTTTAGCATAGAAACATGAGACACCTGATTAATGAAAGACTTTCTAGAGGAAGTGCCAACCGATTCGCCATAATTCACTCTTTGTCAAGTATCTCGTACGACCTTACAAACCTCGAGCTCAACTTACCTCCTTTTTTCCCACATTACATCTTTCATAAGGGAAACTAGTACAGACACTTTGTCCTCAATTGTGAAAACTAAGACCCTTATCCTTTTATCCATTTAAGAAGTTTATCTATTTTGAGTTGTGAGCATTCTAATCACCGCACCTTGTCAACAGCTTCTTGTACTAAGTCGGGTCCTAATAAGTTAGCCTTATCGGCTTCAAACCATCCGATAGGAGAACGACATCGTATATTATACAAGGATCCGTACCGTGCCACCTATATACTACATCGAAAGCTATCATTGTAGGCAAATTCAGTTATAGATATATTAGTACGCGAACAAACTACCTTCAAACCCAAAAGGAAAGCTCTTAACATATCCTTCAAAATCTGTATAGTATGTTCAGACTACTTGTTTGTCTTCTAATAAAATATGCTATTAATATTTACTCGTGTAACCAATATTTCTTAGGAAGAATTTTAAAATCGTGTAGTCATTGGTCATCTTCTATCAAAATAGTAGACAATAGACCCTAGGGAATTTGACAATTTTCTATCCATGTATCTTTGTGCAAATTCAATCTTAGTAAGAGAAGTTTTGGTGAGCAAAAAGTGTACCTACTATGTAAGCAAAATTTGCAATTTACCACATAATTATAACCTCTCACTATTTCAGCAATTTTATCATAAAATTCACTTTGATTCCATTCTATCCCCCACTTTGAAATCTCTAGTTGTTGTAGTAGGCCTGAAGAGTTGTAAATGTTGATAAGCTAACAAGTCAATCAGTTAGAAACAAGGTTAAGGAAATCTTCCATCTTTCTACTCCTACAAATACAATTTTCTTCTAGTCGTGGTATACCTTACTAGACCCTAAATGTACGATGTATCTAGAGTTATGAGCTCCTCAAGGACAATTCGTCTTAACACATCTATATCTAGTACACATAACTGTTTACTTAGTCGAAGAATACAATTTCTGCCAATAGTCCTATCATTGCTTTTACTAGCTAGGACCTCATCTCCATGTTTGCATAATCGCTCATCTTTATATTGAGTGGCCTTTATGCGCTTTACCAATGAATACTTTTCTTGAATACAAGCCAACAATAGCTCTAAAATTTTTTTTGTACTATTTAGTCTGTGCATATTCTTGACCAAAAGTCTCTTTACATTAGATATATTTGCCGAATTACCCATTTTTTTTTTTGCATAAGCATAAGCCATAATATTTATCTTTCGCGAACAATACCAAATGGTACAATTATATCTTTAGTAGTTCCCTCCATCAGCATTGCTAAATATTTATATCTGTTGGTTTTAAATGTACTTCAAAATCTTATTCTAGGCATAAATCCCATAGATTTCTTCGTATAAATAGTGTCTCTAAATCCTAAAAGAACATACCACCATGACCATCTCCAAATCACGAGTGACATAATACGACTTGAGCTTCTTCAATTTCCTTGAAGCATAAGCTATCACACGACCATTCTGCATGAGAAAATATCTTAATTTTACCCTCGAAGTATCACTGAACATCGTGAATTCTCTAGAGCCTATTGGAATAAGGCTAACATTGGTGTGATTGTCAAACATGCCTTGGGCTTCTGGAATCTCGACTTACATTCCTCCATCCACTGAACTTGGGTGATTTTCTATGTTAACTTGGTGAGTAGTGGTGCTATTCTAGAGGAATCCTATACCAATGCATGTACTAGCATGTCAAGCCAAAACAAGTCAGTCTTTGTAGGAGAAGTGGGTCTCTGCCATTTATGAACTGCTTCTATCTTTTCGGAATCTACCATATTTTTATTCTTAGACACAATGTGCGCTAAGAATACCACCGAGACTAGCCAAAATTCACAATTGAAGAACCTATTATTAATGTTTGTAACATATTCCTTAGATGAATCTTATGTAATTCCTACCTACAAGAATATACCAGAATATCATTAATAAACACAATAACAAATACGACGAGAAAAAATGACTTTAACAACTTATTCATTAAATCCATGAATGCGGCTGAATCATTGGTCAGTCCAAAAGGTATCACAAGAAACTCATAATGCTCGTACTAAATTTTGAAAGTCATCTAAGGAGTATCTTCGTCTCTAATTCTAACTGGTGATAACAAGATTGGGGATCAATCATTCGGGAAGTGGCGATTCCTTGTAACTGATAAAATAGGTCATTTATATGAGATTTTGTTTTTTTGGCGTATTGCCACCTTACTCAATTGCATATAGTCGATGCACATCCGTAGAGATCTGCCTTTCTATTTCACTAAGTGCACCCTAAGGTGATATGCTTGGTCTGATAAAATCCTTGTCAGTAGGTCATGTAACTTTTTTATTTAGTTCTCTTTGCTTCACAAGTTCAATATAATATGGGGTTATTGATATAACTTGTGTCTAGTGCCAAGTCGTTGAAAAATTTATATCTCGTACTCGGGTTAGTCCTAGTAAACACTTAGAATACATCAAAGAATTCTCTCATTATATTTTCTATTTGATTTCTTTCCTTATTCATCATGAATTACTTCAGCAGTCCTGAGGACTCTTCTTTACTTCTTGTAATTGATTTCCTGCACATGCATATTATTTGCATCATTAAAATAGAATCTAGCAATCTCCCCCTTTTTGATGATGGCTTAATAATATAGTAATGTAAAGAAGTAAACACCAGTCGACTTCCCTGTGTTTTACTCCCCCTCAATGTATGCAGTCGACTTGACTAGTCCATGATACTCCCCCTCAATGTATGCAGTCGACTTGACGAGGTAACGGACCGGTAGACTTCTATTTCTTCACTTTACCTGTACAATATATATGGCTACCTGTACAATTTTTCTCCCCCTTTTTGTCATCAGCAAAGAGGGAATAATACGAGAACTGAAAACATAGCATTAAAAGGGAGGAGGTAAAGGGATTATCCGATGGCTGGTAAAGCAGCCCACAAAAGCAGCACAGCAAAAAAATATCCAAGGGCTTCAAACACAGCCCACAAGAGCAAATTGTCTAAAACAAACCAAACAAAATGTCTTAAAAACAACCACACTAGCGGCGCAGGAAATAGGTAAGGGTGTTGCAGATGGCCTCTTTTAACTATTCAAAGCTGGCATTCGCAGAAATACTCACACCATCCAGCCTGTCGTGAATCTCCCTGAAAGCTTTGACAGCATTCTCCCTCACTCTGAGAACAGCAACTCTAATTTTGGACACGTCAGATCCTGTTTCCTTAGAAATAGCATGAATGTCGCCAACAGTAGACTGAGTGGCGGTGAGAAGATTCTTGATGTCAGAGAGTTGGGAGTGAATAACACAAAGCTTGTCACTAAGCTCAGAATTGTCAAGACTAAGTGGGGGAACAGCGGGAGAAGCTTTGGGTTCTACAGGGGCCTATTTTGCTTCACGCTCGCCTTTCTTAACCCAGGAGCCATTGATACTTACATAGCCCATACTAGCAAAGGCTCTAGAATCGTAAGACTTGGAGACAGAGATGAAGGGATAGCTGGACAGGGAAATATGATGGGCTTCCAGAATATGAGTGATTGCCATGTCATAGGGTAAACTAGTGGGATCTTCAGCACTTTCTATCATGAAAATGATAACCCGGGAGGAAAGCTTGATTTTGAGTTTGGTTACAAGGCAATAGACAAAGAATGTGTCTCTTTCAGAGAAGGTTGAAAAGGAACCAGTACGAGGAAGCAAGATGGTTGCCACAATGTGGGCCAGAACCCGTGTTTCAAAACTGACATCACCGGGGCCTAATTGGTTTGGAAGGGTTTCAGAGGGACACTCAGCAATACACTGTTTAGCTTGGTCAAAAGAATTTCGAAGTCATCAGGCCAGATGATTTTGAGAAAAGTAGGAAAACCTGAACAACGACACTGCAAAAGTGAGTCAAATAGGGCACAATCAAGAACAGTGCGCTGACCGAGCACCAGAGATTCCAACCTATCAGGTTTACTAGAACGAAGATTGGCATAAAACATTTTGACCAGGGGTTCATACACCTTAGGTCGAGGAATAGAGAGGAACTTTGCCCATCCTTGATAGACGAAAAGTTCTTTGACCTTACAGTTAAGGGCTTCCATGTCGTCAAGATCAACAACCCTCCCATGAGCGATGGGCTTGTCTTTTAGAGCAATAAAAAGATCCCTATTTGGGGAATCCCAGAAATTTAGGTCAGACTCAAGAGAGGCAGAGAAATCAACCTTTGATTTCTTTGGAGTGGATGAAATAGGGGGTTCTTCCATGGGTCTCTTGCCTAAAGCCTTTTCTCCTAGAAGAGGTGAGTGTTCAGAGAGATCTCCCTGAGATGAGGCGAAGCCTTCAGAGTGATCAGACCCTAGGTCTACTTGCTCAGGAGGCGCAGAAGGGGTTTTTGCTCTAGAACGGGTACTCTTTCTGGTGGAAGCAGAAGGATTTTTGGAGTGTTTGCCATTAGAGAGAACGAGCTTTGGTAGAAGCTTTTGGAGAATAGATGGAGATGAGAGTGATTGAAAGAGTTTTCTGTCATAAGAAGAGGTTTTTGACAGTTAAGTACATAAAAGGAAAAGTTGTCAGTTTAGAAGACGTGATGGATGGCTTTCCATCTTCGAACTGCTAACTGACGTGAAAGAAGAGAAAAGAGAGGGAAAAAAGTGGATGCGTAATTAAAGCGTGGGAAAAGGACAATCATAGCAATTAAAAGTAACTGAGCACATAGGTCCTAAGAGTTATTAGAAGTGCAAATAATACCAAGTAAATTTCTCAATGTTTAAAATCTCTCTTCTAACAAAGTTTTAGTAAAAATATCAGCTAGTTGAGCAGAAGTTCCAACAAAAGATATTTCTGTGTCTCCCTTAAGAACATGATCCCTAATAAAATGATGCTTAATATCTATATGCTTTGCTCTAGAATGATGCAGCGGATTTTTTGAAAGACAAATAGCACTAGAATTATCACAAAAAATTTGTATAGGTTTAAACGAGAGTTCATAGTCACCCAATTGACGAGACATCCATAGTAGTTATGCACAACATTGTCCAATAGCAATGTATTCTGCTTCTGTGGTGGATAATGCGACTGATGTTTGCTTTTTACTATTCCAGGATATTAATGCCTTTCCTAGTAATTGACATGTGCCGCTTGTGCTTTTTCTATCTTCTTTATCACCTGCAAAGTCAGCATCTGAAAAACCTTCTAATTTAAAAGAGTTGGAGCGAGGATACCATAATCCATGAGATACAGTTCCAATGAGATAATGATTCTCTTTACAGCCGTCAAATGTGACTCCTTAGGAGCTGACTGGAACCTGGCACATTTACATACACTGAGCATAATATCTGGTCGACTTGCTGTCAGATATAGTAGTGATCCAATCATTCCCCGATATTTGGTTTCATTAACCGGAGTGTCATGTTCATCTTTGTCTAGATTTGTAGCGGGACTCATTGGAGTGCCAATTGATTTTGCATGGTTCATACCAAATTTTTGAATCAGCTCTTTTGTGTATTTGGTTTGACATATGAAGGTTCCTTCATCAGATTGTTGAATTCGTAGCCCAAGGAAGAATGTGAGCTCACCCATCATGCTCATTTCAAATTCACTTTGCATAAGATTTGAGAATTCCTTTCACATAAGAGGGTTAGCACTACCAAATATAATGTCATCAACATAAATTTGAATAATGAGGTTACCTTCTGATGATCGTTTAATAAACAGGGTCGTGTCTATTTTACCTCTTGTAAAGCCATGATCAATAAGAAAGGTACTTAGCCTATCATACTAGGTATTTGGAGCTTGTTTCAACCCACATAGTGCTTTAGTGAGCTTGTATACATGGTACGGAAATTTTGAATCCTCAAAGCCTGGAGGTTGTTTCACAAATACATCTTCCTCGATAAATCCATTTAAAAAGGCGCTTTTAACATCCATTTGAAACAACCTGAATCCTTTAAACGATGCGTATGCTAGAAGAATTCGTATAGACTCCAAACGAGCTACTACGGCGAAAGTTTCATCATAGTCGACTCCTTCTTGTTGTGAGTAGCCTTGAGAAACTAGTATAGCTTTATTTCTTATGACCTTTCCATCCTCGTTCAATTTATTTCTAAATACCCACTTTGTTCCGATTACAGATACATTATCAGGTCTGGGTATTAGTTTCCACACTTGATTCTTACTGAACTGATCTAACTCTTCTTGCATGGCTTGAACCCAGCTGGAATCTTTCAGAGCTTCCTCTATCTTTTTTGGCTCAATTTGAGAAATCAATGCAATATTTTCTTTCTTTTTGAGAGCTGCCCTGGTTTTCATTCCTTCGTTTGGATCCCCTATAATGAATTTTTGAGGATATTCGGGCTCGCTTCTCCATTCATTTGGACACACTGCATTTCTAGTCGACTCGATTAGTGGCTCTGGTATGTTTTTGCTATTTCACCAGTTGACTCGGTCACAGCCGTTGTATTAGTCGACTCTTGTGTTTCTCCTTTATCTTGAGCTTCTTGAATTTGATCTTCGTCACCTGCAATAATTTCTTTCTCGACCAAGGGATTATTTTCATCGAATATAACATATACAGATTCCTCCACACATAAAGTACATTTATTATCGACTCTAAAGGATCTGCTATTTAATGAATAACCTAGAAAAATACCTTCGTCATTTCTCGGATCAAACTTTCCAAGATTATCCTTACCATTATTGTGAATGAAACATTTGCTTCCAAAGGGATGGAAGTAACTGATATTCGGACGTTTACCTTTCCAAAGTTCATATGGGGTCTTCTTCAGAATTGGCCTTATGAGGCAACGGTTGAGGATGTGACATGTTGTACTTACACCTTCTGCCTAGAAGTGGTTTGGCAGTGAGTGTTCTAGTAGCATGGTTCTTGCCATATCTTTGAGGGTTCTGTTCTTTCTTTCTACAACCCCATTTTGTTGTGGTGAGCAAGGCGCAGAAAAATTATGAGTGTATCCCTGATCATTACAAAAGTCTTCAAATGCTCTGCTTTCGAATTCTCCTCCATGGTCACTCTGAATTGTCGAAATCAGATGTCCCCTTTCTCTTTCAACCCTTTTGCAGAAAACTTCAAAATTTTTTAAGGCTTCATACTTATGAGACAAGAAGATTACCTAAGTGAAACGTGAATAATCATCAACAATAACAAAAACATACCTCTTACCTCCTATGCTAGCACTTCGAGTAGGCCCAAATAAATCCATATGAAGTAACTGCAAAGGTTTTGAAGTAGACACTATGTCTTTATTTTTGAAAGAATTTCTGGTCTGCTTACCCATTTGTCATGCATCACAAATATGAGTTCTAGAAAAATTTAATTTAGGCAAACCAATGACTAAATTCATATTTAGATAGTTTTTCAATCAAGTGCATGCTAGCATGACCAAGTCTCCTATGCCATAGCCATGGATCATCAGTCATAGAGGATAAACAAATATGGCCATCTATCTTTTCAAAACCATCAAGTATATAAACATTTCCATACCTTTTTCCAGGAAGAATTATCTTACCTGATTCATCTTTAATGGCACACCTATTTTCTTAAAATTTACCTCATATCCTGAATCGCAGAGTTGACTTATGCTCAAGAGATTGTAGTTTAGGCTATCGACGAGATAAACTTCAGCAATGTCACAATTGTTGTTAAAGGGAATTGTTCCAGTACCAACTATTTTACCCCTTGAATCGTCCCCAAATTGAACACTTCCTCCATCGATTTTTGTAACTTCTTTGAACAGGTTTTTATCACCTGTCATATGGCTGGAACACGCACTGTCTAGATACCATTTTCCTTTGCGACTTACTCTGTGGTGTTCCTGCAAGACAAGATGATTACTTTCGTTTAGGTACCCAAGCTTGCCTGGGTCCTGGAGGGTTAGTGTTTCTAGGTTCAGAACTTTTTTGGTTTCCAAACCCATCCTGACACATTTGATTTACGAAAATGACAAAAGGAATATTTATGCCCATTTTTATTACAGTAATGACACTTAACTTCAGACCCACTTATAGGTCTTTTATAAGTGTTTGAACTAGCCGACTTGGTTTTAGTTTGTTCTTTCCCAGTTGACTTGTAAGTCGTCTGGTTTGACCTAACAGAACTGTGACTGGTGGATTTGCGCAAGCTGTTGAGCTGCATTTGCAAATCCTCAAACTCTTCTTGAAGTACTTCCTTTTCGATTTCACATACTTCATGTTTGAGTTTCCAGTCTTTAACCTCCCTAGTGAGTCTCTTAAGTTCATTTATCATTTTTTGAGACTCTTTCAATGTTAAATCAAGGATATCCTTCAATTCATTATATCTTTCACAGTCATAAGATCTTACCTTACTAGTTTCACCTTGCGCCATGAAGCAATTCTCATTCTCGTCATCTGAATCATCTTCATCTGTCCAGCATCCTGAAATTTTGTTCATTTCATTCTCCAGAATTGTCACGAAGCAAAGATTTGATATTTCTTCATGGACAGAGTCATCCTCATCGCTCCAGCTTCCGAAGGATTTATTTTTGTTGAAACCTCTAGAGATCTTCCTCTTCAGTTTTGGGCATTCAGCTTGAATATGTCCAAATTTTCCACATTCGTAGCATTTTCCATCGTTCTTATCCTGTTCGTTGTATTGCCTGGATCGTCTTGGTGGGAATCTTCTTTTCTTTATGTTCCTGTATCTTCTCATTAGCCCATTCATATTTCTAGACATCATAGCAATCGATTCTTCCAGAGCTTCAGGATCATCAATGTCATTCTCAACTATTTCAGTTGAGGTTTTAAATGCAACTATTTTCTTTTTCTCCTCTTGATTTGTCTTTTTTAGATGCGTCCTTTCAAAAGCAATGAGTTCTCCTCGTAGTTCATCATAGGATAATTGTTTTAGGTCTTGAGATTCCAGTGTGACTACTTTGGTCTGCCAAGTGGTTGGCAGGCTTCTGAGAATTTTTCTGACTTGATCACCACTGGTGTAGGGCTTGCCAAACGCCTTTAAGTCGCTAATTATTTTGCTAAACCTGGCAAACATCTCTTCAATAGATTCTCCTTCTTTCATTGAGAAGAGTTCGTAATCATGAACCAGCATGTTGATATGTGTTTTCTTTACTTTGCTTGTTCCCTCATAGGTGACCTCAAGTTTGTCCCACATCTCTTTGGCTGTGTCACAACTTGATATTTTCTCGTATTCTTCCCCACTTATAGCATTATGAAGCAGATTTCTCGCCTTATTGTTCACTTGTACCGCTTCCAGTTGCTCCTTTGAGTATGAATCTATATCCTCAGGGTCGGCAAGTGGTGGAGTGCTAGCTGGTAGGGGATAATTTCCCTTTTTGATGACTCTCCAGACTTTGACATCGTAAGCTTTAGCAAAGATTTCCATTCGTACTTTCTAGTGAGAGAAGTGTTGTCCATTGAAGTATGGTGGTCTAACTTGTGAAGTTCCTTCCTGAAAAAGAGCTCCTATGATAACCTGATTTGCCATGATCTTTTCTCACACGCTGTTTAGCAAAAGTAAAATGTGAGCCTTGCTCTGATACCAATTGAAAGTACAAGAGGGGGGT
This sequence comes from Nicotiana attenuata, assembly GCF_001879085.1. Lineage (NCBI taxonomy): Eukaryota > Viridiplantae > Streptophyta > Magnoliopsida > Solanales > Solanaceae > Nicotiana > Nicotiana attenuata. The sequence continues at coordinate 302,519 of NW_017671149.1, read as the reverse complement.
GAATTGTAGATATTTGAATTTAATTGCTTATTAGTTGACTTATTAATTGAGTAGTCGACTAGATATGATAATTCAGAAAATATAGTAAGGGAAAGTAAATTGCAGAAAGTAATGGCAGGAATTAAATACACCAGGATTTTATACTGGTTCGGATTCAATGTGAATCCTAGTTCAGTCCCCTTGGGTTGCAAAGGAGTTCTCTTTAGTAAATGTGTTTCTCCGAGTACAGTTGTAGTGAATTTGCATACAGTTTCTCAAGAACTCATTTTTTATACAATGCCTCACCAGTGTTATACTCTCTTTCTTTCCCTGACTTGTTACACTGCAGATCTTAGTGAACTACAATGCTTGTTTGCAGTAGAACAAAGAGAGTGATTTTGGTTAGATCAAAGTATGTGAGACTAGGGTTTAAGACTAGGTATAAATACTTTGATGGATGATATAGGCTTGACAACCCAAGAGATTTGATCCTTGGAAAGAATTGATTCTTTCCAAGAATAAGGTAGAGAGCCGTTGCGACTTCTTGATTTCCTTCCTTCAGCAGAGATACGAGTGAAGACTGCTCCTTGATTGTTGGATCTTCCAAACTTAGTCGCGTACCAATCTTCTCATATCTTTCGATCTTCGATGATGCGGCCCTTGATTTGTGCCTTAACTTAAGGCTTGATTGATTCTTTTCAGCTCAGCTAGTCGTTGCTCTTGCTGATTGATTTATTGATTGGATTTCATCCACATTTGCGAGTCCTTTCCTTAATTGTCCAGATTGACTGATTGTATGGTAATCTTTGCTATTTGATTTATTCCCTTATTCATCATTGAACAAAGCATTCCCCAAATGTTCTTTCCTACTGCCCAACATCGATCGATTGATCGATGCTACGGCTGGCCACTAGATCCTTACCTTTCTCGATGCCTACTCCGAGTACAATCAGATTCAAATGAACCCAGAGGACCAGGAAAAGACTTCGTTCATCACAAAGTATGGTACATATTGCTATAACGTAATGCTCTTCGGGCTAAGGAGTGCAGGAAACTACGCCTAGTTAACAAAATGTATGAAAAACGAATAGGCAAAATAATGGAAGTGATGATATGTCGATTAAGTCCCTATGCACAGAGGACAGTTTAGTTCATTTGTAGGAAACGTTTGTGATATTGAGGAAATATAGCATGAAGCTTAACCCGAAGAAGTGTGCCTTCGGGAATGGCACAAGCGAGTCCCTGGACGCCGCGACATAAAGTCAAAGTATCAAAATCAATGCTACTGGGGTATCACAATCGAGGATAGTGTAGAGGCCGTCCAAAGGCTAATAAGACAAATGGTTACCTTGGGTGCATGTCTATCGAAGTCACCATTTCTTCTCTTCGCTCAAAAGGAAAAAGGGCTTCGCGTGAACCCCGAGATGTCAGCAAGCCTTGGAAGAATTATAGCGATATCCTCCGAGCCCGCCTTTGCTCCATGCCCCGACGGTAGATGAAAAACGAGAAACAACACTTGTTCGAATGGCCGCGCAAAGGCAAAGGATCAAAAAACACTACAATAGGAGGACCAAACACCGATATTTCGGAGTCGGGGACTTAGTTCTACAAAAAGTCTTCCTCGACACCACTGCTAGGATACATTTATCAGTTTTAGTTTGAAGCTAACCCATTATAGATTTCTGGATCGAAGGCATACGACCTCGGAGGCATCATTTTCTACATGAGGGCCCAAGGTTTTAAAGCATACGTTGCACTCTTTTTCCCTTAGACCGGATTTTGTCCCAAATAGTTTTTACCGGCAAGGTTTTTAACGAGGCAACACCTATATGCTACCTAAGGAACATTCAACAAGTATTCAATGTTTCTTTTCAATCAACCTCAAATACTGGGGGGCATCACCCTCAGAGGTTATACTTTTAAGAAAATATTTCACGCCTAGGAGGGCCTCGACAAGAGAACTCTGTAATGGGCCAAACGGTCAAATGAACCGTATCCATAGAGACCAGTCGAGCCCCGACGGCAAAAAATATACGTGTGTATCAACTATTTAAAGAAGCATTCTGGTTATATTAAAAACACTATGTATCTCAAAGAAGTTTTATATCATATGAGCACTTACACGTACAATCCTACGGGAAGCGGCTCAAGGGCCAAAGCACCCCGAAGTGCCCGGGGACTGTCACTGAGAGTCAATACATCCGAGTCATCAAAATTTCGAACTCATAAGACCTCAAAGAGGCACCCCCTCGAAATAAAGATCGAGGCCAATATACTCGGGGATTAACTTTTTGAACAAGTTCAGAAAGTTTTTCGGGAAACAAGTCCAAGTGACAAACCCGAAGGCTATGGCCATACTAAAAGACTACGGTCACATAGAGGCTACTCCCAAAATAATGTGATTCAGAGACGTCCGACTTCCACTATAAAATTGAAGGCCTTCAAACATTGAAAACCCGGTTAAGTCAGGCTATCCTCGGCAAAAGCAAAATATAAGGGGCTTCGATAAATTCGACCCCCGAAAAATCTAAGGGCTTCGATAAATTCAGCCCTCGAATAATCCAAAGGCTTCGATAACACCAGCCTTCGGAAAAGCCTTAAGAGGTATTCGACCATGCTTACACAAACGAAATGACTAGTAAGGTCCTGATACGTCGAGCCTTCGAAAAACCCAACGGGTACAAAAACACATGCTAAAGCATAACTAAAATTTCACTAAGTCTTTTAGCCGAAATGAGGGAAAAATTATATAGCCATTTTTAGAGGCCGAAACGGCCCAATTTAAAGGGCCTAAGGGCCAACCTTAAAAGAGCCTAAGGGCCAATATATACAAGCCCAAGGGCCAACTTCGAAAGGCTTAAGGGCCAAAAACTTATAGTTCGAGACTTCGGACTCAGGATTCACAGTATCCCGAGCTCACATCGGATCAATTTAAACTTAGCTCGAAGATCATTATATCTATAAAGATCTAAGGGTTTATAATACCCGGAACCCTAAACCAATCATCGGACTAATCATTCAAATGAGGTCTTCCATAAATAAAAGCAATGTTAAAATCCAGCACAAACCAAAGGCGCGACAAAAAGTTCCCCTCGTATTTCGAAAAGATGATTACAGGAAATATCTACACAAAGGAAGCTTACAAAGAAACAGAATAACCTAAAACTACTTCAGGGTCACATCTTTGGCAGCTGCATCCTCAGGAGTCGCATCTTCAAGAGCATCATCCTCGGGGACTTCATCTCCGTCTCCTTCACTCTGAGAGACACTGGCTGAATCATCCTCACCAGGAAACAGAGCGGCAGCCTCTTCTTCCAAAATCTTTGTTGTTTCAATATCGGCAGAAAGATCGAAGCCACGAGCATGTACCTCCTCGAGGGTTATCCTCCGGGATTGTCGCCTGGTGTGTTCAAGAGTACTTGATAACTTAGACTCCACCGCAGAAGAGGACTCCCTTGCTTGAACATTAGCTGCCTCGGCGTCAGCTCGATACGAAGTCATGATTGCCTCAGCATCAGATTTGGCCTTGGCCAGCTCAGGAGTAGATTTGGCTTTAAGTTCCTCGATTTCAAGGCCCTGAGCTAGGTTCTCCTCATTCACACCTTTAAGCTGGCATTTGAGTGAATCTAGCTGCTCTCTTACAGTCTCCTTCTCAAAGCCGAGATTGTCCATACCTTGCCTCCACCCTAGGGTCTCGGCCTCTTTCATCTTAAGCTCCTCCCGAAGCTGTGCCTCCAAATCGGCCTTATGATGAAACTGCAAAATTAAAAGTGTCAGTCGCCAGAACGAACATGTACATAACAAACCCTCAAGAGTTGTATTACCTTTTCAACATGCTCGGCCCGATCTTGGGATGCCTGCATCAACTCAACTCGTAGATCATAGATCTCCATCTTTTTCTTAGCATAGAGGGCTTTAGCAACGTCCCTCTCCTCCAAAGCCTTCTTAAGTTCAGCCTCCCTTTTATGGAGCACCACAGCCTTCATGAAAAAAGGAGGAAAGATAGATTCAGAACAACTAAAACAAAGGCGCAGGCATAAAAAATAGAAAAATTACTTGTTTAAAGAGTCTACGAGCCTCATCAAAAATGAAAGAAGCATCGGGGTCAGGGGATCTTCAAGCCCTACGAAACATTCTTGAAAGATGTCATGCCCTTCACGGCTTGCTTCCACTTCAGAAGACCTCATATTCTGAGCATCTCGGATTTGTCCCTCGGAGAATTCAGGCCCAGGAGGTGAATCATCCACGTTGATTACCCCAAGTGATCCACTCGGGGCATTCTCTTTAACTTGAAGAGGTTCGGGGACTTTGTTTGAACTCCCTTCAGAGATTTCTTCAGCTCTGGAATGAGCCACATCAACCCTCACCGGCTTGACGGGCTTCGAAGCATGAACATTTTTTCTTTTGTGGGTCACCAGTAGACAGTCGTCATCCTCTTCTTCCTCCTGGTCCCGAAGGCGTTGGGCCGTTTCTAGAGATAAGGCCGTTGTGTAGGCCTTAGATCTTCGAGCCACGCTCTTCTTTGGCTTCGAGGGATTTTCAGATGACTCTCTTCTTCTTTTTCTTTCTTTAGAAGGCTTCGGAGCTTCCACTTCATCAGCCGGGGCCAGCCGCAATTTGATGGCGTCTCCAAGACCTACAGGAAAACGAGGTAAGTATCCCGCAACAGAAGCACAAGAAATCAAACAAGAGAACTCACCATGGTTTTTGGCCTCCCGTCGACCCTTGGACAGATCTCGCCAGCAACGCTCCGAGTAAGAGGTGGCGGAGGTCAGCTTTTGGACCCAGCCCTTGAGGTCCGGGACCCTACCAGGAAACCAAGCAGCGGCTGCACCATCGTAAAGGGGGTTAGACCGATGAAAAATATAAAGCCGGGGAAAAGAAAAGAAAGCAGGGGATAAGCCTGCTGCGTACTCACGTTTCTTGTTCCACTCCTCGGAGAACGACATCCAATCAGCAGGAATCAGATCGGAAGTCCTGACTCGGACAAACCAACTCATCCACCCACTGTCTTTGTCATAATCGATACTAGAGAAGAGATATTTTAAGGACCGGTGTTGCAATTTTATCAAACCCCCTCCCCCCTCCCCCTCCCCC
>NW_017671149.1:261614-297423 GCF_001879085.1 Nicotiana attenuata | reverse complement strand
CCCCGATAAATTCGGGGACTTTACAGTCTGATCAAATGATCGAGGGTAAAAGAAGTCTCCTCGATTTGGCTCGAAAAGAACCTGATTAAGTAAAAAATTCGCTAGAAAGAGGGGTAGATCTGGCCGAGCGTCACTCGATATCGTTGGCAAAAGTAAAAAATAACTGGATCTATGGGACCCTAAGCCGGAATTGGAGGACCCAATGTAAATGGGTAGGTATATACGCTCAAGTACCCCGCTTTATATGTAGTGATGTTCTCCTCGGAGGAAGGAATCACTACCTCTTTGTTATCTCACTTGCAATCCTCCTTTTCTTGCCCGAGCATGGCCTTAGTCACCAAACAAACGTATCGAGATATGGGCTCACATCGGCCTGGTGTCGATACAGGTCTCTCGATGTTGAAACCGGATGTTATTTCTCATGGCGAAGGGATTCACTCCTTAATACAAGGGGGCACTACCAGTTCTAAAAATCGGGGTCTCGAGCTGGCTTACACTAGGCCTCGAGGTCGAGCTAAACTATCTGAATGGGGATGGTCGATGAAGAACTAACATTTCTGAGGGCCTTGATGGTGGCTCTTTATGATCAATTATGAGTAATAAATGAAGAACAATCAACAAAATACAATAAATGTAAGCAATAAATTCGAAGGAGCTACAATAGAGAATGTTTAAGTTAGAGTGTAGAGAATGTTCTTGTTTTTGTATTGAATATCATGTGTGTTACGAAATGATAAGGGTCCCCATATATATGAGGGGGGACCCCAACATAGTATAGATGCATTTATTACAAAGATATGCGGCTGGTACAGCCATTTAATGTCACGGTACGGACTTGTACTATTCTTGTAGACTGGTCAGCTCTAACCACGTGCCTTGGGAATTTCCCGCATGTCCATCATTGCCACCCATTTGCACTGCCCCGGGGTCGAACATAGGGAGTCCTCGGGGTCGAACCTCGACTAATGCCTCGAGCCTTCTGGAGACGGGCTATGGAGTGTCATAATGATCATAAAATCAGACTCTCCGATTTTAGCCGTATACAGATGGTCCCCGCGTTTCTTAGAGTAAAAATGATAAGAAACGGTCTTGAACTCTTGCCTCTTCGATACTTCCATCATGTCAACAGCCCATCAGAGCATTAAATAACATGACTCAAAGGCTGCGCAGAGGTTACTGTCCATACGATTATTGAGAAGCCCACAAACAGTTATTGGTTCGACTCTTCCGCTTCTCAAACATTGCCCAAACGGCTTCTATAAATACCTCAACTATTTGTCATTCATACTTTTACAATATCTTCAATTTTCAGAGCTAAGTTACCATCTTCTGCATTCATCTCCTTTCTGCGCTTGCTTTTTCATTTTCTTTCTTTGAAACTTTGTTATAGTTATGGATAAAACCTCCAAAACGGTGCCTCAAAAAGAGGGCACCACTTCTTCATCACGCCCGTCCAAAGGCAAACCAAAAATACCTCCAAGTATTGAGCAATGTACCCCTGGCCACTTCAATACGGTCTTCGATTTTACCATTGAAAAACCCCTCCTACACCGGGCCGATGCGAGCCCATGTCCCAGTACATCAGTGTGGTGACCGACACGAAGAGAGTAAAGATAGACTGCTGATGGGGAGATGCAGTACAAGTAGAGATCCCCAAAGTTGTGGAAAGTATAATAGAACACAAAGCTGGCTTCCTCAGCGTATACGCATACCCTTTTACTTTAGGACCCGTAGATTTTTCTTCCCCATCGATAGATCTGGTGATTCTTGACTTTTGTCGTTAGTACCGAGTGACACTCGGTCAGATTTATCCTTCTTTCTGGAGGATTGTTTACATGCTCCGATATTTCTCCAACCGGGTCGAGTGAATGACATTCACCCTCGATCACTTGATCAGATTGTACAGCCCCTGTCTCTTCCGAGGGGGTTTAATCAAGCTACACTATCGAGCTGCCAAGACGTTCGTTGCGAGCATCAATGAAGACAAAGACCGGGGATGGATGAGCCGTTTTGTGAGAGTAAGGACCTTGGACATCATCCCCGCTGATAGGATGCCATTCCTGGAGGAATGGAACATGAAGCGTGAGTATTACTATATCAAGCACATTTTACTGCCCCTTCTTCTTCTTCTGAAATGATCTTACTTTAATTATGTAGCCACCGTTTGGTTCCCCGGTGCGGTTCAGAACCATCCGGGATGGATCAAACAATTAGACTCTGCTTTTCCATACAACGGGCGTGCTTGGCGTGATTTGGCAAAAATGCGGTGGCAGGTCAAGAACCACAGTATGCTTTCGTTGTTGTCATTACCAAGTTTCTTATGAGTATTCTTTGGGGTAGTAAGTTTAAATACACCATGCCTGTGCAGGCCTCGGGGAAGGCATTTTCGATGAGACCGCCTCCTCCTGGTGAAGAACAAGCCTCGAAACCAAACAAGGGTAAGAAGAGGAAGAATGAGGCGTCGACCGAGTCTCCAGAATCAAAGAAACCCAAGGTCCGCAAGCCTAAGACCGATGCCACAGTCTTGACTTCGATTGCTGCGGCAAGTCTTCGTGAAGATGATGATGATGGCAATCACCCTTTGGTACAAAGGGTAAGACGGAGTGATGATGCTCCACAAGCGGTTGGTCGGAAGACCGCTGAGTCGGGGGTGGTCGATGTGGACCAAACTCGTGCCAAGGAGACCCTCAGGAGGGTTTGGGCGCAGTCCTCGAGCCTCAAGTTCGACATGGTATCGTCCATGCTGGCGAATCCTCGGCTGGCGACTTCGGAGGGCCTGAATCTGAAATTTTTCGGGGTCGAGAAGAAACCCCTATAGAAATTGATACCATGGTCGGCTATTAATCGGGCCCTTCATTTTCTTCGGGGAAATAAGGGATGCCCAGAACAGGGGCGGTGCCGATGCGGGGATCTCTCAGGGAGAAGAAGATGCGTTCAAGGACTACTTTATCGGCGTCGATGAGGACACAGATCTCGATGCCCCCGTCGCTCTCGAGGAGGCTGAGAGGCTTCAAAAGCATGTGATATTCTTGACATACCATTTGCGCTTCAAATTTTTACCCTTGCCTTTCTGACTTCTCTGCTTTGTTATAGGTCAAGAAATTGTATGACCATGCCTTTTCTAAGCTTCGAGATGAGCTTTCATGCCGTGAGGAGGATCTCGAGAAGCTAACCTCGGAGCTAAATGAGTCTAACGCTTCCTCTGCCTGAAAGGGAGAGGTGTTGAGCGAGCTTCCGGCGAGTCTGGAGGGAGTGCACCAGGAACGGACTAGCTTTGCTGAGCAGGTAATACAGCATTCATGGGCTCATCTTTTTATTCTTATAACTTGATACTCACTATCTTGATTCATCTTTACAGATTGGGTAAAAGGATGCTCTGGTGGGGCAACTTCAGGAAGAGGTTGCAACCAAGGAAACGGAGATCCTCGAGCTGAAGAGGCAAAATGAGGCCGTGACCTCGGAGAGAGACCTTTTGCGGGGAGAGTTGGCCTCGACCCAGGATCTTCTTCGAAATGCTCAGAAGGAGGCCACTGCATTATCTGTGGCCAAGTCTGTGGCTGAAGAAAATGCATCCTCGTACAAGAGAGATGCCGCCACCGCAAACGATCGAGCCAGAAAGATATCCGAGAAGGCCGAGCAGAAGCTGTCTCGGGCCGTTGCTCACGCTCGTTTGCAAGCTAGGAGGCAGGCCTTCGAGGAAGCAAGCACCAAAGTGCCGATCTCTCTGCTGAGATTGAGAAAGCCAGAGCCTTGGAAGAAGAATCAGCACCTTCAACTACTTCGGATGAGGATTCCGGAAGTGATTCAGACAGTAGTGAGGGTGAAGAATAAACTCATGTTGTCATCTCTGCTTCTCCTTTTCTTTCTTTTTGTGTATGCATTCCTCGGGGGGGGAGGGGGGGGTTGTAAAGACACCCTTTATAAATGTATTTTTGGGAATGCAAAAAGATTCCTTTGCTTCAAGTCTTTAATTTTTATTTCTTAGTGCTTATGCAAAGTTAATCTTTGAATTTTGATGTTGGATCTTTGGAGCCCATACTTGGAGTAACCGAGATCGCCGAGATCGGGCACCATATCGAGGCTAGATTGACAACTCTTTCAGAGTCCATACTTGTAATAACAGAGATCCTTGAGATCGGGCACCATCTCTAGGCTAGATCGATGTGGGGATCTCGATAGTTCTCGAGTGTTGTTATGACATTGTCATTCATATGACATGACAGTAAAGTGACCGGGGTGGTCCCACCGGTACACTTCCTTAAAAGTGGTAATGGCATGGTCAGAATTAATGGGCCTTCAGAATTGGCGAACAGTCACCGCTTACTCTATATATGTATTTGCTTTCTACTTATTTAAGGATTCTGCTACTTTGAGCAACTATCCTTTTTATAGAGCTCTCCTTCCTTGAGTCAGTTCTTTCACCATTTTAATTCAAATTTTTCGCTAGAGTTTTCATCCCCCTTCTCTTGTTTCACCATAGTTATGGCTGTTACGCCCAAATCCGTTCACTAAAAAGAGGAGAGTTCCACCTCTGCTTCCCGCTCGGTCGGTGGTACACCGCCGCCATCCGGTGAGCTAACCTCGAGATGCTTTGTCTCGAGAAGGGAATTTACGTTAGAGAGAAGGTGGTACTGCAGGTACCTTCCCTGGAAGAGAACATCATGGCTCATGTAGAGGGGTTTTTGAATGTATACACGTACCCCTTTACGTTATGTTGGGCCTTCTCGATAGAGTCGTGCTCAACTTCTGTCGAAGATATCGGGTTACCCTGGCACAGGTTCACCCGTTGTTCTGGAGGATAGCATTGATGATAAGGTTATTTGTGAAGAAAGCCGGGCTCGAGTTCACCCTTAGCCATCTCATCAGATTGTATCGGCCCTTGCATTACCGAGTCATGATAACTTTACGGCGTCGATCCACCAGGCCCTTTGTTGCCAACAATGAAGAAGATGGGGACCGAGGGTGGATGAGTTGATTTTTCTGAGTGCGGACTGTCGATATTATCCCCGTAGAGTTCCTGCCATTTCCTGAGAAATGGAATTTCACACGTAAGTGTACGCTTGTGTTTTTATCATTTTTGTTCATGGTGAAACAGACTCCGTAAAGATGTTTTCCTTTTCTTTTCTACAGCAATCCCGTGGCTGCCATACGAGGTCCCTGACCTGGCGGATTGGACTCGGAAATTGGCAGCTTGCTCGACTTAAAATGAGCGTAAGCGGCAAGATCTGTCCAAGGGTAGATGGGAGGCAAAACACCATGGTACGTGTTGTGTGGTTTATTTTCTTTGAAAGGTACTTTTTTTTATGTGTATTAACTCCGTCACCGCAGGCATTGGAGAATTTTCTGAGATGAGATTGTGCCCCCTCGGAGAGGAGGAAGGATCGTCGGCTTCGGAGCCAAGGAATGATAACAAACGGAAGGAATCCTTGAAGGACGAGGGTGCTCATAGCAAGGCAAGCCCTGCCCGGAGGTTCAAATAAGATGTATCAGCTGAGCTTGCAGCACACGAGGCTTCTAGCCTTCGTAAAAATGGTTCCTACTTTGTTTCCATCTTCTTTTCCCGTCGAAGGTACTTCGAGGGATACAGATCTTTTGCCACCGTCTTCTTCTCCCGTCGAAGGTACTTCGAGGGATGTTCGAGGCCAGGGGCCGCCTAAATCAAGCGGGGTCTCGAGCGATCATATCCCCCCCGAGAGCAGTTCAACTAGGACCGATGAGACCAGGCCAGTAGATGTACGCTCAACTTTTGAGGAGACTCAGCGGCTCTGTTCTGTGGTGAGTTTTGGTTGACTTTGTTGGTTTTTCGGTTTTGCATTTTCATTTTCTCACTAAGCTTCCTTTTCATATTTGACAAGCTCAAGTCTGAGCTGCTCCACTATGAAGCCAGGTAGCGGAAAGCCTTGGACGGGGAGAAATCCCTCAGGCTTCTTTGTGATAAAAGGGCAAAGGAGTTGATACACCTTCGATACGAGATGAATCGAAGCCTGAACTATGAAGGCTGCCTCGAGAGACAGGTAACCTTTGTTTCGAGGGGATGCATGTTTCTTCATCTACCCTCGGAAATTAATATTTTGATACTTCAGTTGTAGAGTAAGATGGAGGACCTGGAACGCCTTTGGGGAAAAGTTGGTCAGGCCAAGTATGAGTATGATGAGCTAAGGGCTCAGATAGATGCCCAAGATGCGGCCAAGAAGAATGCTTTGGCCAAGGCTTCTACCCTCAAGGTGCAACTCCGAAATGCTCGTGAAAACAGCTCGGTCCAGACGAGCAGGATTGTAAGGCTCGAGTTTGACCTTTTGAAGTTGAAGGCCGAGGTCGTGGACGCCCGGGCTGAAGCTAAAGAGATTCGAGCTAAGGCTGATAAGAAAGTGGTCGTCTATTCAAAAGATGCTGCCGATGCTCGAGCTGAGTTGAGAGGGGCTTCCGATCGGGAGAGCAGAAGTAATGAATATTCCCGGTGCAGATCGCGGAGGGAAACCCTCGAGGAAATCCACGCTAGGGGCCTCGATCTCTCAGAAGAGATAGAGCAGGCCAAGGCAGATGAATACGATGCCAAGTTCCTCGTATCCGATGCCGAAGATAATGAGGAAGAGGCCGATGGAGCCGTAGTCCCCGAGGGGAAAGTAGACTAGGCTTTTCCTTTCTGATTCCACGTACAATTCTCTTAGAGAACATTGTAAATGAAGCCTTGTATTATTTCACAAATACATGTAAAAAGAAGCTTTTTAGTTTTCCCCTTTCATGAATTTCCCTTTGCTTGTGTATGTCTTTCTTTTGTTTTGAATTTTGACTTTTGTTGACAATTGGTCCGAAATTTTGGACCTCAAATTAAACCCTTAGGTTCTTGCTACTACTGAGCGACTTGTAACGGTCGAAAGTTGACTGTTTAGGGCTTAGTCCCCGAGTCAAGTTTTGACTTGAGTTCATCGACCTTTAGGTCTAAAATCGGCCCTGAGGCCATTTGAGCTGGCCCTTAGGCTCTTAGGCATTGGGTCGGTACGACCTCTAATATAGGCTAGCGCTTAGGCTCTTATGCGTTGGGTCGGTATGACCTCTTACATATGCTGGCGCTTAGGCTCTTACGCGTTGGATCGGTACGACCTTTTACATATGCTGGCGCTTAGGCTCTTACGCGTTGGGTCGGTACAACCTTTAATATGGCTTTATTTTCCCTCATTAAAGACTTTTTGAAGTTTTTGTGTTCGTCCGACTCTTCGACGGTTCGATAAGAACCTAGATTGTGAGTCGTTATGTAACGATAAATGAGCACCTCGGGAGGTTTCGCTCGATGGATGAATTTTCTCGAAGCCTTTTTATTGTCTGGAGCTGACATGATCGAAGCTCTATTGCTTGTGCCGAGGGTAGCCTGATTAACCGATTCTTTTCGAAGTATTTTCGAAGTAATTGAAGGCCTGTAATTTTATGGCGACGGTCGGGCGTCCCCGAGTCGCGTTAGTTTGGCTGGAGCCTTGTGACCGTAGTCATTGTGTTTGGCCATAGCCTTTTAGTCCCCGAGTGAGGTAGCCTCGGCGCTTATATCGAGGGTATGCCTTTTTAGGGGTCTTACAAGTTCGAGTATATAGCCTTGACTTTAAGATTGGGATTATGTCCTTTGTAAGGTTCTATAAATTTGAACATGCCTTACTTAAGGTCTTACAGATTCTTTGGTTACTTGGCACAAGTATAATTCGTGCCTTGCTTGAGGTCTTACAGATTTGGTATTGCCTTATGAAGGTCTTATGAGCTTGAGGTTGCCCCATGGAGGTCTTACATTTTCTAGCATTGCCATATGGAGGGCTTTCGGGTTCAAGGTTGCCCGCTTGGGGTCTCATGGCCTCGAGTTCTTGATAGCTTGATGGGGTGACAGCCGGTGGCAGTCCCCGAGACAATGAAAGTTTCTGGCTCTGGAGTCGTTCTTTTTAAACTTGTTGTTGCCTCATAGAGGGCTTATGAGCTCAAAGTTTCCGGCCCGGAGGTCTTACGGCTTCGAGTTTTTGATGCCACTTCCCGGGTGTTCGGGAAATTTCTGGCCCTAGGGCCGTTTCTTGTAAAAAAAATAGCAAATATCTTTTAAGCGCGAAGCGTTTTGATGGTAAAAAATACTCCTTTGATTACTTGGTACAAGTATACATGTTTTCGTCGTCTAGGGTTCGATTATTCTATGCGGACATGGTTCATTTGACCGTTTGGCCAGATACATCATTTTTCTATCGAGACCCTCTTTGGCTTATGTTGAGTTCTCCGGGGAGGTGATCTCCCGGGGGGATGCCCCCCAGTATTCGAGGTTGATTGAAGAGAGGCCTTGAATACTCGTTAAGTTCTCCTTAGGTGGCATATAGATGTTGCCTCGTTAAAAACCTTGCCGGTAAAACCCTTCTTGGGATAAAATCTGATAGATGGAAAAGAGTGTAACGCATGCTTTAAAACCTAAGTCTTCAAGCTGAAAGGTGCTACAATTTTTCTAACCGGACACCTGCACACGTGTTAGTGTAAGACGTAAATAAAAAGGGAGATGGTTATACCTCAGTAGTGATGGCGCTTCGAGCCTCGATATGTTTCAACTGCTCGCTCCAGGGATGCGGTACGGTCCTTTACTCATTAACTCGGGTGCAATCGAGAATGTAGCTTGTGATTGCTACTTCGTTGTTTGCTTATCCTTCGGCACCTTCGATGTTGAAGGTGTCGATGTCGCTGCCACATCGTGCACCGCGAACATCTCTCTTGTTGTGTGTTGCTCCCCGTGTACCATTTTTATTCCGTCCTTCATTGGAAACTTCATCATTTGATGAAGGGTTGATGGTACTGCTCTCAAGCAGTGTATCCATGGCCTTCCGAGCAAGGCATTGTACCTCATGTCTCCTTCGATGACATGAAACTTGATATAATGGGTTGTGACGGCCACATTGACCGGGAGGATGATCTCCCCTTTTGTTGTCTTGCTCGCCATGTTGAATCCGTTGAGGACTCGAGAGTCGGGCATGATCGGGTCGAGCAGTCCAAGCTGCTCCACCACCCTCGACCTTATAATGTTGGTCGAGCTACCTGGATCCACCAACACACATTTAATTTGAAATGTATTCACAAGAAAAGAAATTACCAATGCATCGTTATGAGGCTGATACAGGGCCTCAATGTCTTCTTCGCTGAATGTGAGAGCGTCCTCGGGTATGTAACCTCGAGTTCGCTTTTCCATGGTGATGAACATTTTTGTTCGTTTGACAATAGGTTCATGTGGGATGTCGATTCCTCCAACGATCATGTGGATGACATGTTGTGGCTCTTCTGTTTCATTTTTCCTATTCGCCTCTCTTTCCCGAAAGTGAATTTTGGCTCGGGTGCTGAGGAACTCGGAGGTGCCCTTTGTTGATTAGTCGGGCTACTTCTTCTCGGAGCTGTTTGCAACCTTTGGGCCCTATGACCGTGTGTGCCATGAAATTCGCACACTAGGTTAGGGTTCCTTTGCAACGGATCTGATAGTATGGGTTTTGGCCACCTGGTGTCTTTGATTTTACTTATGGCTGATACGACGTCCGAAACATCAATGTTGAAGTTGTACTCAGATAATCGGGGTGCCTCCGTCGGTCATACGTGTCTGTTGAATCCGGCTCTGCTCACGAGTCCCCGAGGATTCTGGCCTCGATCTGCCCTTCGGTTGTTTCGGGGTATGTTATGCCTAGGGGCGTTTCTTCGATGTTCAGTGTACGGTTGGTACCTTTCCTTGCTTGGCCTTGGTTCCTTTGCCAGGAGCCTTCTAGGATATACTAAGCCCGAGGGGGCTCCTAGTTGGTCGTCCTCGACCCTAATCTTTGATTGATACCGGTTGTGGACATCCGCCCAAGACACGATGGGATATTCAACCAAGTTCTGCTTTAGCTGCTTCAAAGCTATCGAGCTTCGTTCGTTCAAACCTTGGGTGAAGGCCTGCACTGCCCAGTCATCGGAGACTGGTGGTAATTCCATTCGCTCCATTTGAAAGCGAGATACAAACTCCCGCAGCATCTCATTTTCTCTCTGTTTGATTTAGAAGACGTCGGATTTCCTTGTAGAAACCTTAATGGCACCGACATGTGCCTTTATAAAAGAATCTGCCAGCAGGGAAAATGAGTCTATCGAATTCGGGGATAGGTTGTGATACCACATCATGGCCCCTTTTCAAAGGTTTCTCCGAACTTTTTTAACAGGACGGATTCAATCTCGTCGTCCTTCAGGTCATTTCCCTTTACATCAAGTGTAAGCACTGATGTGCTCGTTGGGGTCCGAGGTTCCGTTGTACTTCGAGAGATCGAACATTCTGAATTTCTTCGGGATGGGCTTTGGAGCAGCACTCAATAGGAATGGCTTTTGTACGAATTTTTTTGAATCTACACCCTTCAGAATTGGGGTTGCGCCCGGGATCTGATCGACCCTTGAATTTTAGGTCTCCACCTTTTTGTCATTAGCTTTTATCTTCTTTTCGCCCGATTCAATCCTCTTTGTCAGATCCTCGAGCATCTTTATAATAGCAGGGTCGGCTGCTGACCGGTTGTTGCTCGATCTTTCCGGTACCTGTTCGGCTCGAGGAGCCGTTTCCGGTGCTGCTGTGCTTGGAGTATTTTGGTGGCTTTGCAATTGAGCAATCGCCAGCTGTTGTGCTTGCAACATCTCAAAAATGACGTGAAGGCTAACCTCTCGTTCCTCCCGAGTTGGGGTTCTCAGAGCTTCTTGTTGGTTTTCTTGGCGTATACTCCTGTTAGTGTGGGAGCTTACATCAACGTGTTGGGCATTCCGTGAGATCACATCCACGGGGATTGGCTCTGGTGCATCCTCAGGGTTTCACAGTGGTACACCGACGCCTGGAATAACTACACCATTCTCTCCATGGTCCTCAGGACCGTTGTTTTCATGTGCATTCACTGAGTTAGACATTTTGACCTGAAATTAAAGATTCTTGGGCAAGAAAAAGTATGAAGAATAACTTGTGTTTTCAATAAATCAGCACGAAAACAATCACTATTATTTTTAGCCCAACGGTGGGCGCCAAACTATTTACCTTGAAAATGGTAATTACAATTAAATTTAATTTTGTGGTTCTAGAAATACGTGATTTATTTTAATGTTAGTTGTTAAGCGACAGGTGCTAAGTGTGAGTTAGGGGAATGGGATAAGAGCTCAAGGACAATATGTTATGCAAACCGAATAGCCGTAAATCGGGGTCTCGAGCTGGCCTACACTGGACCTCGAGGTCGAGCTAAAGTGTCTGACTGGGGATGGTCGATGAAGAACTAACAGTTCTGAGGGCCTTGATGGTGGCTCTTTATGATCAATGATGCGTAATAAATGAAGAACAATCAATAAAACGCAATAAATGTAAGCAATAAATTCAAGGAGCTACAATAGAGAATGTTTAAGTTAGAGAACAGAGAATGTTCTTGTTCTTGTATTGAATATCATGTGTGTTACGAAATGATAAGGGTCCCCCTTATATAGGAAGGGAGACCCCAACATAGTACAGATGCATTTATTATAAAGATATGCGGCTGGTACAGCCATTTAATGTCACGGTACGGACTTGTACTATTCTTGTAGACCTGGTCAGCTCTAACCACGTGCCTTGGGAATTTCCCACTTGTCCATCATTGCCACCGATTTGCACTGCCCGGGGGTCAAATATAGGGAGTCCTCGGGGTCGAACCTCGAGCTATGCCTCGAGCTTTCTAGAGACGGGCTATGGAGTGTCATAATGATCATAAAATCGGACTCTCTGATTTTAGCCGTATGCAGGTTTACTTTTGGCCGATTGAGAAGATAAAGAAGCTTTTTCCTTTTGAGAAGCCGGTTTAGAGGTTTTTGCCATCGCAATACGGAATATCCAAGGAAATAAAAAGTGTTGATAGGGAAGGGAATTGAGAGTTAAAGGAAATTGAAAAGAGCTAACGAGACTTTGAGAATAATATGAGAATAAAGTCTGTAAGGTTGTGAAATTTGTCTATTTATAAGGGTCATTTAAGCATGCTGGGGAAGCCTAAAGGCCTACCGTCAGCCGCCTCCAATTAATGATTTTGGGAATCGCACAAAAAGCAATTTTTCGGTCGCTTCAACCACTGATGTTACGATATTGGCATCAGGACCAGGGCATCAGAAGTTAATGCATCAGAAATCATAAATGACGGCCTATAAGTTGACCGAGCAGAATATCCACACGATTACTAAGCCCAAGGGCTATCCGAGTTCGAGTGAATGCCTGCTCGGCTGCAAAACCCAAGGGCTACCCAAGTTGGAGAAGTTGACTGTAAGGAAATCTAAGGATTTATTTCATCTCGAGATCTTGATCTTACCTAATTCGAGCTCGAGAATCCCGACATTCCAAGTTCACATTTAAACCCACCTCGAGGAGTGATAAGAACCTTAAGGGGTATTGTATTGATCAATTAAAAACCGAAGGGTTTGTTATGTCCTAAGCTCGATATTTGGGCTAGTTAGTGAAATCATAAAATCGAGTCTTTCACGAATAAAGATAGAACAAAATTCAGCATGAGCTGAAAGGGATACAAAAGGATCCTTTTACACTTCCAAGAAATGATTACAAAGTATAACCATGGCATCCACGAAGGATACTTACATAGGAACAAAGAAGCAAAAAACAAAAGCTAAAGATCCTAATTCACTTTTAAGGCCACAACCTCGAGTGCATCATCTCCGAAAATCCTCTTCTTGAGGACACCATTTCCGATCTTTGGAAACATTTGGCAGAAGGCCCTCGATAAATGTGATTATATCTCCAACGGCCGAGATTGAGCATTCCGTTGAAGTTTTGGGCCATCATACATTAAGAAAGAACAAAAAGACATAAGGGGTCGCAAGATGCACGAGCAACAATCCAAGAGTGTTCATCCTTAATGCACGAGCAATAATCCAAGAATGTTCATCCTCGGAACTCTGTTCCGATGCGGGATGCAAAAGTTAGTAGATGACAGTGCCACCTCATTCCATGGAAAGCAAAAGGAATGAAGCGCCACCCCAGGTTGAAGTTAAGAGAGATGAGCAGCAGTATAAAGTTTGCATATCTTCTGATACGGGAAGAATTCGGTGCCTTTCTCTCGTTGTTTCGAGCCAAATCTTTAATAAAAAAGGGAGCCTTGGCATAACTGGTAAAGTTGCTGCCATGTGACCTTGTGGTCACAGATTTGAACCATAAAAATAGGTGATTAGAGGAAGAATTAGAGAAGGGAAAGGGCTAAAAGTTGATGAAAAAGCAATGAGTGTAGTTTTTGTTCAGCCAAGTAACCCCCTATTTATAGAAAGCCAATGACGGTTCGGCGGCAATAGTGGCCGACCAATGCTGGCATGCGCCTACGTCAAGCGATCACTTCAAGCGCCTACGTCACGAGCATGACATCATCGCAAGAGGCTCGGGAAAATCGAGGTTCAAATCGTTTCTTATCATCTTATTCTAAGAAATGCGGGGACTATCTATATACGGTCAAAACCAAGGAGCTCGAGTTTGAAGTCTTGAATTGGGCTATGAGTTCGAGTCCGGGCAACTCGAAGTGGGGGTTGGACCCGGCTGAAGGATACATACCTCGAGGAAGCAGATCGAAGGCCTGGCACGCCCTACATCGAGGGTAGTACAATCTCGAGGACACTCAAGAAAGAGCAGGAATTTCTCAAGGACACATGGATTCATGGCATAAATTAAAGGATAAGGTTTATACGAAATGGTACAGGTCCGTACTAGGTTGTTAAATAGAAATCTTTACCATAATTAGGAATGTACTATATTGGAGTTTTCTCCTCCTATATAAAGGGGACCCCAATCATTTGTTATACACACATTATTCACTGCCATAGAATATTATACTATGTTTTTCTTGTTTAACGTGCTCAAGAAGTGTTCTTCAATTTATTGCTTTTATTTTATTGTTCATATTTCATTGCTCTTAGCTCACCTCGAGGCCCCCAAGAAAATCGAGCTCGAGGTCCTTATTGCTCTAGCAACACTGGTTTGGTTCATCAATTCTTCTTACTTAAACCTAATATTATTTGTATATTCACTAGTATTAGAATAAATCACATATCTTTAAAATCATAAATCATATTTAATTGTTACCCCCATTTTTCGAGGTAAACAGAGTATCTCCAAGGCATATACATACGATCTTTATCTTCTTGTGAAAGAGATATTTTCATTTCTTCAGAGGTTGATTCATCGGGTATCAATGAGCAAGAGATATCTAAGGTGTTGACTATGGGTGTGGTGAGATCATTTATGATATCCATCCCTTCCCCTCCCCTAATTAATTTATCCTTTAATGAGGCTTGTGAATTTCTAGAAAATTGGGCAGTGTATTTGTTGGTAATATCCAGTGGTTTGGGTGGAATTAGTGACATTTCTGCATCCGTATCCATACCAGATAAGAAATATTCGAAAGTGTATTTGATTTGGAAGTTTAAGGTTTTTTAGAAAGATATTGGAGTTTCTCTCTCCTTCTTATTTCTCCACCTGCTGAATATAGTTGATAACTCCCACTTAGACAAGCTTTAAATGGGAAGTAAACTTAGTTGCCTTTATAATAACCAAATAAAAAATAAGTTAAAAGTAAGAAGTGCAGTAGTGTAGCTAAAGATATAAATATTCTAAATATCCAAGGTTTTCTACCATATAAGAAATTGGATTCATCAATTTCTCCCAATGTTAAACCATAAAAGTTGAGCATCAATGCGTTACATGTAGGGTTGTACAAAGGAAACCGACAAACCGCACCAACCCGATAATCCGAGTCAAATCGAGAAAAAACCCCGACTATGATTTAGTTTGATTTGGTTTGGTGTTGGAAAAAAAAACGACCATAATTGGTTTGGTTTGGTTTAACTAAATAAAGTCAAACCGAAATCAAACGAACCCGCATTACATATATAGAAATCTTAGATATATTTAATATATAAATATACTTATTGTGATGTATTTTATAAATATTTCTTAAAAATTAGGTATTATTTCAAAGTTGGACTTAGAACTTTTGAATGTTCCAATAAGTTTTATGGCCATTAATATTAGTAAATTAAATAATGCTAACAAAAGCTCAAACCAAAATCAAATCAATACTAATGCTAATAAAAGACATTCAATTCAATACTACGAACGAGAATGTACTGAATATCTATATTTTGTTTTGAAATAATTTAGATAAAAATGCATAACCTATTTTTATTTTTTCTTTAGCGTTTAGTCGTGCAATTAATACTCCCTTATTAGTCTACTTATTTTAACATGACTAAGTACTTTTAAATTATATTTATTTTTATCATGACTTTTTAATTAGCAATATTTATATTACATAGTTGTGTCCTCTAAATAGTTGTGTCCTTTAATTAATAACGACTATTTAAATTACAAACTGATCTGGAAAACTGATTTAAAGTGAAAAAAGATGTGTGTTCATGTGCCATGAGAGGCTAACGTTAGCTCAGAATTTTCGTTTCAATAATCAAAGTGATGGACCTTCTTCTCCCCATCCAAGAGTTATTGTATCATTTACCAATTAAGCAGCATGTGATGATATAATTATATCAAGACACATTGATCAGCAAGTATACTGTGATTATGTGATTAAGTAGATATAATTCTGGAATGATCGAGCCAAGCGTGCTTTCAAAGGTAAACCAAGTACATATATCTGTACGGGTCAAAATAAGGCCAGAGAAATTCGGCACGCGAAGACATAAAGCCAAGGTCGGACCGTCATCGATAAGGTCGTGGTCGGATAGGCCGAGGTCGGACAGGCCGAGGACGGACAGTCATGAAACTGCTAGTTTGCTTTGGAACACTCAAAAGGAATATTCTACCGAATATTCTCAATAAATTGTACCTTTTGCTAGGATTTTCTAGGGATACTGCTCTTATAACTAGGAGGGGAGGACTTCCCATTTGGGGGCTCTGGCTCGGTCTCCCTCTCCCTCTTTCTAGAAAATATGTAAACACGCCTCTCCAAAGAATTGAGAGGATCAGTGATCCCATACCTTCATCGGATCCAAAAAAAGGGTCATAAGGTTCTTGTATTTGTCTATCATTGATCTTTATTAAACGAAAGAAGATCCGTCTCACTGAAGATCGGGTGAATCTTTTCCTTTATTCATATTTTTGTTACTTAATGCATCTTTACTTATGCCACTAAATCTGATCGTAATCGCTGTCAATATTTATATTTGACTATGTTTTTCTATTTCTCCTACTCATCTCGGATCTAGAGTTAATTATCTTTAACTAGGACTTACCCCTTCATCTTTATTGATTGATTTACTTAAAAAGTGTTTCATAACTTTTTGAGTCAAACAATTTGGCGTCATCTTGGGGATTTTCTAGTTAAAATTTTAGTTTCCTTTAGATCTAAAATTCAATTCCAACCAAGAAAAGGGATTTGTTCAACGTAGCTCCGGCCCTGGTCCAGTGCATATTCAGCTAATAGCTTTCCTATGTTATTGTTTTATCTGTTCTTCATTTGCTTCTGTTCATAGCATAGTGAAAGAAGTAGACATTGATGTAAGATTGACATGTTCTATTAAAAAAATGAGTCAGAGGGCCCATTGTAGTGGCTGAGCCAAAAGTAGCAAGTTCGGTAAGTTGCAATTTTTCTCTTTTGTCAAGGAGATTTAACTACTTACCTATAATCAAAATCATTTTTTCTCTATTGGTGCAATATGATTTTCATTGGAAGGGGATTTATTTGTTTTTTTGACCTAGCTCCGGCAATAGTCCAGCGCATATACAGCTAATACTTTTCCAAAGTTACTGCTTTATCTATTCTTCATTTGCTTCTGTTCATTGAATAGTGGAGGAAGTGAAAATGGATGTAAGCTTGATATGTTTTCTTAAAAAATGAGTATGATTTATGAGTAGCTGTACATCACTTGGAGCGTCTTCAGGGAAGTCAAACGAATATGATACACCAAATAGCTTTTATATTTGGTGCCTGCATTTCTCTGCCACTCTACTAGTACAAACTGTGGCTTATTTTTAGCCATTTGTTGGATGATCCTTCCGAGACAAGTTAGTAGTTAGACATAAAATAGGAACAACAAGTTCAAAATTCATTTGACAAACTCTGAAAAGCGTCGCCACTGCCCATGAATTTGAGTATGTGAGAATTCAGACTTACGTTCTTAAAGTTCAGATACACTGTCATGGACGCATGCGCAAGGACTGAAACTAGCTCTCAAGTATGGAG
The DNA here is from genome assembly GCF_001879085.1 of Nicotiana attenuata. Lineage (NCBI taxonomy): Eukaryota > Viridiplantae > Streptophyta > Magnoliopsida > Solanales > Solanaceae > Nicotiana > Nicotiana attenuata. The sequence continues at coordinate 280,222 of NW_017671149.1, read as the reverse complement.
AACGGCGAATCATCCTCCGACATGACTCACAACCCGTCGTCAACCAAGTCACAGCGACTTTCCAAATAAAAGAACAAAGGCTACATAAATATCAGGCAGGAATTCACAAGCTATTGCCCGACTTCGACGAGTGTCAACTCGACCAGATACCCCGAGCATAAAAACATCGAAACGATGGCCTTGCCAAACTGGTAGCGGCCACTAAAAGCATAACCAGAGCAGTGAACGTGGCCACTCCTCTCCACTCGCCGACTGATCAAATCGAGGTAACGAACGATTTCATTTGGTTTAGCTGACTATTTTTCTAAATGGAATAGAAGCAGGAGTATTCTCCCAGATACACGAACAGGAAATACATCACATTCTCCAATACAAGCAAAATTAAACAAACTGGAACTCCCCCAGGAAACGCATCATATTCTCCAATGCAAGCAAAATAAGCAATTTGGGACTCCCCCAGGGAACCCTTTAAGGCTAAGGCCTTCGCCGTCAAAGATCGACAGGTTCGACCTCGTTCGAACTGGGATTAAGGCTAAGTGCCTTCGCCATCAAAGATTAACAGTTCGACCTCGCTCGAACTGGGACTAAGGCTATGTGCCTTCGCCATCAAAGATTAACAGTTCGACCTCGCTCGAACTGGGACTCAGGCTATGTGCCTTCGCCATCAAAGATTAACAGTTCGACGACTCAGGCTATGTGCCTTCGCCATCAAAGATTAATAGTTCGACCTCGCTCGAACTGGGACTCAGGCTATATGCCTTCGCCATCAAAGATTAACAGTTCGACCTTGCTCGAACTGGGACTCAAGCTAAGTGCCTTCGCCATAAAAGTTTGACAGTTCGACCTCGCTCGAACTAGGACTCAGGCTATGTGCCTTCACCATCAAAGATTGACAGTTCGACCTCGCTCGAACTAGGACTCAGGCTATGTGCCTTCGCCATCAAAGATTAACAGTTCGACCTCGCTCGACCTGTGACTTAGGCTAAGTGCCTTCGCCATCAAAGTTTGACAGTTCGACCTCGTTCGAACTAGGACTCAGGCTATGTGCCTTCGCCATCAAAGTTTAACAGTTCGACCTCGCTCGAACTGGATTAAGGCTAAGTGCCTTCGCCATCAAAGTTTGACAGTTCGACCTCGTTCGAACTGGGATTAAGGCTAAGTGCCTTCGCCATCAAATTTTGATAGTTCGACCTCGTTCGTACTGGGACTCAGGCTATGTGCCTTTGCCATCAAATATTAACAGTTCGACCTCGCTCGAACTGGGACTCAGGCTGTGCCTTCGCCATCAAAGATTAACAGTTCGACCTCGCTCGAACTAGGACTCAGGCTAAGTGCCTTCGCCATCAAAGTTTAACTGTTCGACCTCGCTCGAACTGGGATTAAGGCTAGGTGCCTTCGCCATCAAAGATTAATAGTTTGACCTCGCTCGAACTGGGACTCAGGCTATGTGCCTTCGCCATCAAAGATTAATAGTTCGACCTCGCTCGAACTGGGACTCAGGCTAAGTGCCTTCGCCAAAAAAGAAGAGTTCGACCTCGATCGAACGACGACGGATTAACATTTCAATAAGTCAAAATAACGCCCTTTAAGGCTAAGGGCCATCACCAAATAGAAGAATTCGGCCTCGCCCGAATCAGCCTTCGGCCTCGTCCGAATCAACGTTCGGCCTCGTCCGAATCAACATTCTGCCTCGTCCGAAACAACATTCGGCCTCATCCGAATCAACCTTCGAATTCGTCCGAATCAACATTTGGCCTCGTCCGAATCAACCTTCGGCCTCATCCGAATCGACTTTATGGCCAAGGGCCTTCGCCAAAGAAGAAGAGTTCGACCTTGATCGAACGACGACGGGTTAACATTTTGATAAGTCAAAATAACACCCTTTAAGGCTAAGGGCCATCGCCAAATAGAAGAATTCGGCCTCGTCTAAATCAGCCATTAGCCTCATCTGAATCAACATTCGGCCTCGTCCGAAACAACATTCGGCCTCGTCCGAATCAACATTCGGCCTCGTCCGAGTCGACCTTATGGCCAAGGGCCTTCGCCAAAGAAGAAGAGTTCGACCTCGATCGAACAACGACGGGTCAATATTCTAACAAAATTGAAATAATACCCTCTAAGGCCATGGGCCTTCGCCGAAGAGAATTCGAAATGTCCCTAAGGCCAAGTGCCATTAGAAAATATAAAGGGAAGGAAAGACCGGGACTCGCCATGCGGGAATTCTTATTTATAAAAAGTCACTGTGCAAATAGTCACAGATTACATACGACCCGGATCAATGGTCAAAAAAGACAGCTACCTTTTCACTCGGCGTTACCATCGCCACTCTCTTCACCACCATCTTCAAGATATTCTCCCTCGGCATCAGCATCCTCAGCTGCGACCCATACTAGTCGACCTCCCCATCCGAATTTCTTAAACTACGATTAATGAAGTCCGCTCACCGAGCTCGACCAAGAGACGACCTCGATAAGCGGAGGGACTAACTGTATGGGTCAAAATTAGACCAGAGAAATTCAGCACGCGAAGACATAAAGCCAAGGTCGGACTGTCATCAATAAGGTCGTGGTCGGATAGGCCGAGCTCGGACAGACCGAGGACGTACAGTCATGAAACTGCTAGTTTGCTTTGGAATACTCAAAAGGAATATTCTACCGAATATTCTCTCTAAATTGTACCTTTTGCTAGGATTTTTTGGGGATACTCCTCTTATAAATATGAGGGGAGGACTTCCCATTTGGGGGGCTCTGGCTCGGTCTCCCCCTCCCTCTTTCTAGAAAATATGTAAACACGCCTCTCCAATGAATTGAGAGGATCAGTGATCCCATACCTTAATCGGATCCAAAAAAAAAGGGTCATAAGGTTCTTGTATTTGTCTACCATTGATCTTTATTAAACGAAAAAAGATCTGTCTCACTGAAGATCGGGTGAATCTTTTCCTTTATTCATATTTTTGTTACTTAATGCATCTTTACTTATGCCATTAAATCTGATCGTAATCGCTGTCAATATTTATATTTGACTATGATTTTCTATTTCTCCTACTCATCTCGGATCTAGAGTTAATTATCTTTAACTAGGATTTACCCCTTCATCTTTATTGATTGATTTGCTTAAAAAGTATTTCATAACTTTTTGAGTCAAACAATTTGGCGCCGTCTGTGGGGATTTTCTAGTTAAAATTTTAGTTTCCTTTAGATCTAAAATTCAATTCCAACCAAGAAAGGGGATCTGTTCAACGTAGCTCCGGCCCTGGTCTAATGCATATTCAGCTAATAGCTTTCCTACGTTATTGTTTTATCTGTTATTCATTTGCTTTTGTTCATAGCATAGTGAAAGAAGTAGACATGGATGTAAGATTGACATGTTCTATTAAAAAAATGAGTCAGCGGGCCCATTGTAGTGGCGGAGCCAAAAGTAGCAAGTTTGGTAAGTCGCAATTTTTCTCTTTTGTCAAGGAGATTTAACAACTTACCTATAATCAAAATCATTTTTTCTCTATTGGTGCAATATGATTTTCATTGGAAGGGGATTTATTTTTTTTTTTTTGACCTAGCTCCGCCAATAGTCCAGCGCATATACAGCTAATACTTATCCAAAGTTACTGCTTTATCTATTCTTCATTTGCTTCTGTTCATTGAATAGTGGAGGAAGTGGAAATGGATGTAAGCTTGATATGTTTTCTTGAAAATGAGTATGATTTATGAGTAGCTGTACATCACTTGGAACGTCTTCAAGGAAGTCAAACGAATTTGATACACCAAATAGCTTTTATATTCGGTGCCTGCATTTCTCTGCCACTCTACTAGTACAAACTGTGGCTTATTTTTAGCCATTTGTTGGATGATCCTTCCGAGACAAGTTAGTAGTTAGACATAAAATAGGAACAACAAGTTCAAAATTCAATTGACAAAATAGGACAAACTAAACTCTGAAAAGCGTCGCCACTGGCCATGAATTTGAGTATGTGAGAATTCAGACTTACGTTCTTAAAGTTCAGATACACTGTCATGGACTCATGCGCAAGGACTGAAACTAGCTCTCAAGTGTGGAGCACGGTGAATCATCCTCCGACATGACTCACAACCCGTCGTCAACCAAGTCACGGGGACTTTCAAAATAAAAGAACAAAGGCTACATAAATATCAGGCACGAATTCACAAGCTATTGCCCGACTTCGACGAGTGTCAATTCGACCAGATACCCCGAGCATAAAACATCGAAACGATGTCCTTGCCAAACTGGTAGCGGCCACTAAAAGCATAACCAGAGCAGTGAACGTGGCCACTCCTCTCCACTCGCCGACTGATCAAATCGAGGTAACGAACAATTTCATTTGGTTTAACTGACTATTTTTCTAAATGGAATAGAAGCAGGAGCATTCTCCCAGACACACGAACAGGAAATACATCATATTCTCCAATACAAGCAAAATTAAACAAACTGGAACTCCCCCAGGAAACGCATCATATTCTCCAATGCAAGCAAAACTAAGCAAATTGGGACTATCCCAGGGAACCCTTTAAGGCTAAGGCCTTCGCCATCAAAGATTGACAGGTTCGACCTCGTTCGAACTGGGATTAAGGCTAAGGCCTTCGACATCAAAGATTAACAGTTCGACCTCGCTCGAATTGGGATTAAGGCTAAATGCCTTCGCCATCAAAGTTTAACAGTTCGACCTCGCTCGAACTAGGATTAAGGCTAAGTGCCTTCGCCATCAATGTTTGACAGTTCGACCTCGCTCAAACTTGGACTCAGGCTAAGTGCCTTCGCCATCAAAGTTTAACAGTTCAACCTCGCTCGAACTGGATTTAAGGCTAAGTGTCTTCGCCATCAAAGTTTGACAGTTCGACCTCGTTCGAACTGGGATTAAGGCTAAGTGCCTTTGCCATCAAAGTTTGACAGTTCGACCTCGCTCGAACTGGGACTCAGGCTGTGCCTTCGCCATCAAAGTTTAACAGTTCGACCTCGCTCGAACTGGGACTCAGGCTAAGTGCCTTCGCCATCAAAGTTTGACAGTTCGACCTCGCTCGAACTGGGACTCAGGCTAAGTGCCTTCGCCATCAAAGTTTAACAGTTCGACCTCGCTCGAACTGGGACTCAGGCTAAGTGCCTTCGCCATCAAAGATTAACAGTTCGACCTCGATCGAACGACGACGGGTTAACATTTCGATAAGTCGAAATAACACCCATTAAGGCTAAGGGCCATCGCCAAATAGAAAAATTCGGCCTCGTCCGAATCAGCCTTCAGCCTCGTCCGAATCAACGTTCGTCCTCGTCCGAATCAACATTCGGCCTCGTCCGAATCAACCTTCGGATTCGTCCGAATCAACATTCGGCCTCGTCCGAATCGACTTTATGGCCAAGGGCCTTCGCCAAAGAAGAAGAGTTCGACCTTGATCGAACGACGACGGGTTAACATTTCGATAAGTCGAAATAACACCCTTTAAGGCCAAGGGCCTTCGCCAAAGAAGAAGAGTTCGACCTTGATCGAACGACGACGGGTTAACATTTCGATAAGTCGAAATAACACCCTTTAAGGCTAAGATACCGATCGGCCAAATTAGAAGAAATTCGGACCTCGTCCGAATCAGCCTTCGGCCTCGTCCGAATCAACATTCGGCCTCGTCCGAATCAGCCTTCGGCCTCGTCCGAAACAACATTCGGCCTCGTCCGAATCAACATTCGGCCTCGTCCGAATCAACCTTCGGCTTCGTCCGAATCAACATTCGGCCTCGTCCGAATCGACTTTATGGCAAAGGGCCTTCGCCAAAGAAGAAGAGTTCGACCTCGATCGAACAACGACGGGTCAATATTCCAACAAAATCGAAATAATACCCTCTAAGGCCATGGGCCTTCGCTGAAGAGAATTCGAAATGTCCCTATGGCCAAGTGCCGTCAGAAAATATAAAGGGAAGGAAAGACCGGGACTCGCCATGCGGGAATCTACCTCGCACCAAAGTCGCGAAAAGCGAAAACATGGAAAAGTACAAGGCAAATAACAACAGAAAGTTCTTATTTATACAAAGTCATTGCGCAAATAGTCGCAGATTACATACGACCCGGATCAATGGTCAAAAAAGACAGCTATCTTTTCACTCGGCGTCACCATCGCCACTCTCTTCACCACCATCTTCAAGATATTCTCCCTCGGCATTGGCATCCTCAGCTCCGACCCATACTAGTCGACCTCCCCATCCGAATTTCTCGAACTACGATTAATGAAGTCCGCTCACCGAGCTCGACCAAGAGACGACCTCGATAAGCGGAGGGACTAACTGTATGGGTCAAAATTAGACCAGAGAAATTCAGCACGCGAAGACATAAAGCCAAGGTCGGACCGTGATCAATAAGGTCGTGGTCGGATAGGCCGAGGTCGGATAGGCCGAGGACGGACAGTCATGAAACTGCTAGTTTGCTTTTGAATACTCAAAAGGAATATTCTACCGAATATTCTCTCTAAATTGTACCTTTTGCTAGGATTTTCTAGGGATACTCCTCTTATAAATAGGAGGGGAGGACTTCCCATTTGGGGGGCTCTGGCTCGGTCTCCCTCTCCCTCTTTCTAGAAAATATGTAAACACGCCTCTCCAAAGAATTGAGAGGATTAGTGATCCCATACCTTCATCGGGTCCAAAAAAAGGGTCATAAGGTTCTTGTATTTTTCTACCATTGATCTTTATTAAACGAAAGAAGATCCGTCTCACTGAAGATCGGGTGAATCTTTTCCTTTATTCATATTTTTGTTACTTAATGCATCTTTACTTATGCCATTAAATCTGATCGTAATCGTTGTCAATATTTATATTTGACTATGTTTTTCTATTTCTCCTACTCATCTCGGATCTAGAGTTAATTATCTTTAACTAGGATTTACCCCTTCATCTTTATTGATTGATTTGCTTAAAAAGTGTTTTATGTCAAACAATATCCATAGACCTTTTGTTTACTCAATAGATAATAGATAGCTTACTTGATAAACAATGTTATTTTATGTTTTGAGATTATACATCACTGTGAGCACCTAATTTTTGACTATATTTAACTCTTTTCATCACTTTTTAGCATTTAAATATCTTCTAAGTTTAATCTTGATATTTTAGCTTTATTTGACCTTTATAAGCTTTACTAGCTTTACGATACGCGCGTTGCGCGTGTATCTATATTAATAAGTACATAATTTTTTAAAAATTACATAAATATTATCAAACTATGTATTTGTCTAATAAAAGTTAAAGAAATCATTAAAAATTTGAATGTTGTTCCCATTTAGTTAGCTCAACAAATGAAAAAATCATGTTCGACATAAGTTTTTAAATGCTTTATTGTGATTTATGAGGACGTGTGTAGTCTTATGAAAATTATTGCTATTTTGGTGGCCTAAAACAAAACACAAAAGAGAATAAAAGGTTGGTCTTATAGCTTCCCAAAAATTAATATTGTAAAGTCTAAAATGACTATAGTTGAATTAATATCTTATAATAAAAATTTTAAATAATAAAATGTAGTGAGGCACCGTCATTTTTTGGACTAAATACAAGAAAAAAATGACAACTAATTATTTACAATACATATTTTTCTTATTATTTCATCCTTAAATTTCTTATAAAAATACATACGATTTATTAGTATAATTTCGATATATTTCAGTATCTTATTTATGCCTCACTTATTTGATTGGGTTTGTGCTTTAACGTGTAAAAGCTCAACAAAAATTTTAAAGTACACTATAGGTAATATTAATATAATTATATTATTTTCAAATATGATCTTGTCATTTGTAAACTTAGTTATATCAAATATTTTTACTCATCCTAATATATTTATAGGTTTGATTTACGATGTATAGGAGACTTCAATAGTTATGGACTTGAAATTACAAAGTCTAAAAAATAATTATGGTTGAGTTAATATTTACGATAAATAGTTTAACATAAAAACTATAGTGAATCTATCATTAGTAGGACTAAATGCCAAAAAATAAAAACGTTAAAAATGACGACTTATTTATAATATACCTTATTTTCTACTATTTCATCCTTAAATTTCTTAAGAAATACATGCAATTTATTACTATTAATTTCGTTATATACATTTCTTTATCTTTTTTTTTTTTTTGACTGAATCCACTAGGCATTGTGCCTAGGGCTGATTTTCATATATAAAATAAAGGGTACAACCAAGGTGGAGGGGGACATAAACCTAACCTCCACAGATAAGATGAGAGTGCATTTGATTAACCACATATGGCAATCAAATAGCACCTGAACAATATGATAAGTTAGACCTATGATGATGTACCAATTGTCTATCCAAACCTGATAGACAATTGGATGTACAAAATACAAGAGAAGTAAACCTAGGTCAACTATACACAATTGCACAAGAGGTCCTAAATCTACTAAGCTAATGAGCCGGAAGATGATCTTCCATATATTACAACAACTTCTACATCTAGAAGAAGTGCAAAAATGTGCTAGAAGGGCTATTGTACAAAAAAGGCCCATAAAGGTGTTTATCTTCCATTTTGCTTTGGCAGTGAAATCAAAGAAAGCAAGAAGGAAGATATCATTCAAAAAGGAGGATACACAAAGCTTCTATTGCCTGATGAGTCTGACAGTAGAGAGTGAGCAAAGGAATGAGCCATGTCCTGCTTCAGTTGGCCAGATTGTCTTGATTATTGCTGTGAGAGGGCAGTGCTGAGTGCCTGAGACAGGGCCTGCTGCTTGGATGGCCCGCTGTTTCATGTGTGGCTGCTGAAAAACCTTCAGTTTTAGAGGGAGTTTGCTGAAAATTGTAGGTCTCCTGAGGCTTGTATATGGGTTGTTTGGAATCCAAGGGAGGGGAAACCAAAGGCCTAACATGAAGGAGATTGTGAAGACTTTGTTCCACTGATACACCATATTGTGGAAGTTCACATTTTGGAAAAACTTCATGAATTTGGGATGGAGATGTATTTTTGTGTTAACAATGTCCGTTTGGGATTTCGAGTTTGGGAATAGTTTCGTATGGTGATTCTGGTATTGGGGGCGCATCCGGAAGTAGATTTGGGGGTCCCTATGTCATTTTGGAGTTGTTTGGCGAAAGTTAGAAATTTGAAGGTTTTTGAGAAGTTTGACCGGAGGTGGACTTTTTGATATCGGGGTCGGATTCCGATTTCGGAAGTTGGAGTAGGTCCGTAATATCGAATGTGACTTGTGTGCAAAATTTGAGGTCAATCCGACGTGATTTGATAGGTTTCGGCATCGAATTTGAAAGCTGAAGTTCTAAAGTTTATTAAGCTTGAATTGGGGTGCGATTCATGAATTCGACGTTGTTTGATGTGATTTGATGCCTCGAGCAAGTTCGTGTTATGTTTTTCAGACTTGTGGGGGTGTTTGGTTTGGAGCCCCGAGGGCTCGGGTGAGTTTCGAACGTTCAGGAGGATGAGAAAAACTCAGTTTTTCTGGTGTTTCTTGGCAGCAATTGCAGGTCTCGCAAATGCGAGAATTTGTTCGCATTTGCGAACCNTTGTGTCGGTTTACATGTCAATATTGTTGAGGAATTGGTAACTAGAAAAGGAAATGGATGTAAAGCACTTGGAAGTTGTCGACAGTGATATTATCTTGTGTTGGACTATTTCGGGTAACTTTGAAATTTAGTACAAGGTTGGAAATACTTCAAAAGGTATTGGTTATTATACTCAAAATATTACTAAGTTCAAGAATGAATGATAATGGGGTTGAAGGGTGCTGAAGGGATTCAATCCGCGCTTGCCGCTCGTCATGATATGTTGATGACTTGTTAATGAAATATTTTGGTATTTTCCCAAGGATATCAGTTCCTCATTCCCTTTATAACCTACTTCATTTCTATGTTGTGATTTCAGGAGAATGAGCATGGATGCTAATACCACACCCTGAAAAAACATCATAGAAATGAGTATTTTATAAGAGAAACAAACCTGCAAAAAAGCAAACAAGGTTAGGAAAAATTGGGTGAAGCTGGTGCATTTTGGAGGAGGGTATTTCATGGACTTTTGGCCTGCTGTGCCTGATTCACTGTATGGATCAAGATCAATCATTATCATTGGGATTGGTAGGAAGGAGGTAGGCAGGAAAAATGACCCTGGTGGTCTTTTTATGCCTGAAAGCAGGTGTGTTTTGTTGATCTAGGATGATTTGGCCTCTGATGTGAGGTGGTAGCTCCAGCTGGCTATTGAAATGAGTCAGGGTTGTGAGATCATGGCTGAGTTTAGAGAGGAAATCAGCAGGGCAGTTAGCTTCCCTAAATACATGTGAGAATGTGATTTCCTCACACTGATGGCATAGGTTTCTGATTCTTTGCAGATACATATTCAGTGACCATGGGGCTTCAGAAGAGGTTGTCAACCATAGGATGAGGAGCTTGGAGTTAGCTTCAAGGTGCAGTTTGGTAAAGCCATTCTCAGTACACCATTTGATGCCCAGGTAAGCTGCCTCTGTTTTTGCTTGATTATTGGTGCCCACTCCCAATGGACATGCAATTGCATGGATGAATTGACCTTGTTGACCTCTGATAATTACACCTGCTCCTATCTTACCAGGATTTCCCAGTGCACTACCATCAGAATTTATTTTAACAAAGCTAGGGGTAGGTCTGTGCCACAGAACCTGATGAAGACTTGTGTGATGCTCCACTTTTTCTGCAATTTGATAGATTTCAGACCAGTTGAGTGGCCAATTCACATTGGTGTATGAAGATCTGAGTAGCAGTAGAAGGTCTGAAGTGATGGAATACAAGTTCCTAGTGACAGAAGATGATTTGCCACCATACTTTGTAGCACATATGTTTTTCCATAAATTCCAGCTGATTATGATGGGCATAGTATCCAGTAGGAGCTTCTCCACAGCATTGTTCCCTGATTGCATCCACCAATTCATTATGGTGAGTCTAAGAGGCTGTATGGTGTTTTGAATGCCAACAGTTGCATTGAAGTGATTCCAAATGATTATAGCAAAGCTCCTAGTACTAAATATGTGGTCAATTGTTTCTGCAGCAGAGTTGATGCAACAGACACACCTGGTGACACTGGGAGGGCCAAATCTGGCAGTTCTATCATTAGTGGGCAATTTGTTCCTTAGAGCTCTCCAGAGACAGAAGGACCATTTAAAAGGAATGGACTTGTGCCAGATCATCTTGTTAGTTAAGAGGACAGGTTTCTTTTCTCTGATAACAGACCAAGCAGAGCAACAGGTGAAATTTCCAGAACTGGTGGGGCTCCAAATAGGTTTGTCAGGTATTTGGGTATTATAGTGGATCTGAGTCTGGAGTATGAGGGGAATCATATGGGGAGGGGCTATTTGGTTTAATTTCTGAACATTTCACTGCCCTTGACACCAGAATTGTGAGACAATGGTATTGCCAGGTTTGCCACCAGACTGCCTGAAGCTTGCAAGATGGCCTATTCTTAGCCAGTTGTCCCACCAAAAACTAGAGTTTCCAGAGTGAAGTCTCCACTGAAGGTGAGGTTCAATATCTTTTTTGTTGCTCATCATTTTCCTCCATATTTGGGACTGCCCAGAATTCCATTTTTTGGAGATAGGGTGGGATCTCTTACAGTACTTGGAGATCAGGAAATCACTCCAGAGGGTCTTTGGTTCTAAACCACCACCATTGTTTGAACTCCATAGCTTTGCACACATCTTCAACTGATCTCAGTCCAATACCCCCTTCATCCTTTGGATGACATAGTTTTTGCCATGATGCCCAATGGTATTTGTTTCTGTCTTTGTCCATTCCCTAGAAAAAGTTGGCTGCAAGCTTTTCAATTTGTTTGAGGACAGTTTTAGGGGGTGAGACTGCAGATAGCAAATGAATTGGGAGAGATTGTAAGACATGTTTGATCAAGGTTACTCTACCACCATATGATAATAATTTGCCATGCCAACCCCTAATCCTGCTTACCACCTTGGAAATCAAGCAGTTGAAGTGGACTATTCTTTTCCTGCCAGTGTAGAGAGGACATCCTAGGTAAGTAATAGGGGAATCTTTCTTGGAAAAACGAGTTATCTGCTGAATCCTCCTATTGGTATGCTGAAAAACAGAGGAAGCAGTCATGAAATGACTCTTGTGCTTGTTGATTTGTTGCCCAGAAACCTGTTCATAATCTTGAAGGATTTTCATAATCTTCAACAAAGATGATTTACGGCTAGAAGTGAAAATAATCACATCATCTGCAAAGCTTAGATGAGTGACTTGAGGGCCTCTCTTCTCCATATAGAAACCATTGAAGAACTGATCATGGGACAGGTTATTAAGCATCCTTGAAAGCAATTCTGCTCCTAAGATGAATAAAGAAGGAGCAAGGGGATCTCCTTGTTTGAGACCTCTTGTAGAATGAAAAAGGCCATGTTGGCATGCAGCTTCACCAATTTCTTGATCTCCTTGTATCCAATCCCCTTCATCATCTTTGATTTTATGAATGAATAGCTTTCTCCTTCTCCCTCTGATTAGGCTATGGAAATACTTGGAATTAGCATCCCCTTCTTTAAACCACTGAAGCTGAGTTTTCTGCTTTAGGACTGACTCCTCAACCTTCAGAAATTTGACATATTGTGCAGTGAGTTCATGAACTGCAGCCCTATCAGCCTCATTATTTGATTGAGCCTAGGTATCCTCTGCTTTTCTGATTTTGTCTTCAAATTCCTTAACTCAGTGAAAAATGTCCCCATATTCTTGCCTGGACCATTTAGAGAGTGCAGTACATAGGGCCTTGGTCTTCTGATGAAATATCCACATGGGATTACCATGCACTTGAGTGTTCCAAACTTCCTGAACTAAGGGAAGAAATGATGCATTTTCTGTCCAACAGTTTAGAAATTTGAAGTATTTGGTAGGAGTGTCAGGTCTGACTTGTAATTCCATGAGAAGAGGAGAATGGTCAGAACCTGTAGAGGCAAGATGAGTGATGGTTGTTGCAGGGTAGGAGGTAAGCCAGCTGTCATTTGCTAAACCTCTGTCTAGCCTCTTCCATACAATTGAACATGGACCTCTGCCATTGGACCAAGTGTACCTAGGTCCATAGAATCCCAGGTCAGCCAAACCACAGTCTTCAATCGTGCTGAGAAACTCCATACTTTTGTTGATCTGATATGGAATGCCTCCTATTTTCTCTTCTATGGTTGCAATAACATTGAAATCCCCAATTACACACCATGGGATAGTGGATGAGAGAGCTTTGGTCCTCAGAGTATCCCATAGTGGTCTTCTCAAAGCAATTTTGCATTTTGCATAGATGATGGTGAGTTGAAAAGGAACTGCAGCTTCTACATGCCTCATTTCAACAGTTATCTGCTGCTCATTATGATCAATAACAGTTCCAGAGAATTCTTGATCCCAGAAGATCCAGATCTTGTTGTTTATGTTTGAAGCTGAGTGTTGCATGGACATTTGGATTTTGTAGTAGTTGATATGGGAAGTATCTGGGAAGGGTTTCTTTGGATTTTGCAGGAAGGGTTCCAGGACAGCAATGAATGATATTTTGTGGAGTTGTTTTAAGGTCTTAAGTCTCTCAATGGCACCAGAGGTCCTGATACCCCTAACATTCCATATGGGGGAACTAATCATTAAAACTGGGGGGTTTTTTGGACAAAGGTGGTGCAGTGGAAATTCCAGCTGCTCTGCTTCTGGTGAGTCTTGGTGAAGGGTTAAATTTTCTGGGTGAAAGGCCTTGTGTTCCTATGATTTCCTGTTGTTGGTATTCACCATTGACAGCAGTAATAAGGAGATCATAGTGTTGTTCTTCCTCAGAGTTTTCACTCATCAGATCTTCATTCTCCTCCTCATTTCCTCCACTCATTTCATCTTCTGATAGCATAGGCCTGTATTCATCAAACTCTGGGGAATGATTGTTGAGGGGGCATTTTTCAATAGGAGTGGATGCCAAAACATTGCTCAAGGTCTTCTCATTCTGAATAGAAGAAACATTCTCTATCTCAGTGTGTTGAACTGCAGAATGCAGGAGGCGCTGGGACAGGGAAGGGTCAGGAACAAGATTTTTGTAAACTTGTGATTTAACTGCGGAATCCAATTTAGATCCATTTCTGTTGGTAGATAAGGGGCTTTAGAATGGTGAGGTGTTTTGGGTTGTGATGGGGTGTTCTGTAGGTTCAGAGATGGAGATTCCTGAGTTCCTTTTTCTCATGGCTTGCCTTTTTTTCTGACTTGGTTTATTTCTGGATTTGTGGGGTTGCAAGCTAAAATCAGAAACTTCATGAGCTTTGCCTTTTCCTTTTCTTCTAATGTCCTCTTCAAATTGAGTATGGAGATCATCATCAGAATTGAGGACCTCACAAAATTCATCCCCAGGATCATGTTGAACTGTACTATTAACTGGAGCAGGTATTGTGGTAGCAGGGGTTGGAAGGTCCAATCTATGGTCAACCAAATGTGCTTCAGCACACTCATGCAAAACATGAGGAATACCCACCCCTTTTGGTTCCCCTTCCTGTCTATCATTAAGTGTCTCCTGACAAGCCTCCTAACCTCCTTCAACCATATCAACCACAGAAGCAGTAGCAATAATAGATTGGGGAGCAGGGGGAATGGGTTGATTCTGAGCACCAGAATCTACACTCCTCTCCAGTTGAGCTGAAGGATTGATAGAGGGAATACCTGAATTGTTTGGTGCTTGACTTTGTTGTCTTGCATTGGCCTTTGGTGGATATACCTGGTTCTGTTTTTTGGTGTTCTGACTGTTACCTTTGAAGTTTTTTTTTTTTTTGAGTTTGCCAATTATCCTTGGAGCTTCCTTGCTAATGTTTTGGTGTTCTGCCTCCTTTTGGTGTTCTGGTTCTGCTTGGGTTCCCTTTGTTGTGTTTAAAAGCTTTTGTGTTCCTTTGGATGTGCCTGGGACTTCTTTATTTTGAACCTTGGAGCTGGTTGCTTTATTATCCTCTTCCTTCCTCCTCTTTTTCTCTTCATCAAGGAGTCTGATTTCACATGAATATTCTGAGTGGCCAAGGTGCCTGCAGTGAGTGCAATAGGCAGGGAGATTATCATACTGGACCTCCAGCCATTCCCCATCACCATTCTCATCCTACTCATCATCATAGCCCAGCCACACATGATGAGGCCTTTGCTTAGTGAGATCAATTTGGATTTTTACCTTAGCTACACTGCCTCTGGTTTTCTGAAAAGAAGCTAAGTCCAAGTAGAGAGCTTTGCCAATAGGTGACAAGAAGGGGGTGAGGATTTCCATATAGTATAAATGCCAGGGTAATTCAGGAATAACTACCCATATGGGCACTATAGGTGAATCCTCATTTGGCTTGAATGCAGGGGTCCAAGCTTCCAGTTTTATCATTTGACCTTGGATGTACATGTGTTGCTTTGCCCATACAGTGGAATGATCAAATTCATTGTCTGGGTCAATGTAGGCTGTTCTGGCATTAAAATGGGCAATTTTCACTCCACCTCTGAGTTCAGTTTGGGTGATGAAGCTTTTTCTAATAGTTTCCGTTCTAGGCATGGTATTAGAGAATTTGCCAACAATTGTGAATTTGCATCTGTCTGCAAACTTCACCATGTAATCTTCCTTTTTGAACACAACTGCAGGTTGGCCTTGTTTGGTGGTTATTTTTGGAGGGGTAAAAGGGATAGGTTTGATCTTAGACTCATGTCTTGCTCTGAGTCTGTTGACAAAGGAATGAGTAATAGTGGGAGGGGGTGGTGGTGAACTGGAAGGTTGCTTATTATTGGTGGGGTTATTATTCATTTGAGAGGAGGGGTTAGGAGCTGGTGGAACTTGTTTATTGGCTTGGACTGGAGGTACACTATTTTTTTCTGCAGGCTTTTGGTGTTTTTTGGAGTTGTTTGGTTTATCAAAATTGGAAGATATCTTGAGTGGAACATTGGCATTTGGGGTGGTGGTTGGTTTGGACTGTTGCTGAGAGTTTTGAGCTGTTGAAGTTCCATTACTGTTGGCCTGTTGCCCAATTAATGTCTCAGGGGTTAGGACAGTGCTGTTGGCAATAGGAAGTGTTGCAGAGGCAACTCCTATGCTATTAGTTACATTGGTGCAAACAGGGGGTGAAGTAGTGATTTGTGATGGCAGAGAGTTACCTTGTTGGAGAAGTCCTTGATCAGCAGTTTCCAGTAGTTCTGGCTGGTGAAGGGGTGGTTGCTCATAATGAATTGGAGGTGACCCTTGAGAATTCTTTTGAATAGCCATCTCCTGATAGACATGAGGGGCTGATACCACATTTTGAGCAGCCATTTGAACAACAGGAAGGCCATTATCAATTTGTCGAGCACTCATCAAGTCTGAGCCTGCTGTAGAGCCTTTTTGGATATTCGAGGAAATTTGCTCATGTAAAATTGGAGTTGGAGATTGGAAATCACTCCCCTGAACATCAAGAACATTTGGGCATTGGTTTTGGACCAGCTGATTCCCCCCAACCACATGCCCGGCTAGCTGAGAAACAACTGGGGCCTTCAAAAAACAGTCAGACTCCCTAAGGACTAAGGAATGTTCTCCCATCAGCAGACTCCTTTGGATTGGGCTAGATTGATCATTGGCATTTGGTCGAACAGTTTTTGGTGAACAGTGCGCAGGGTCACTATTTTTAATATTCGACGAGATTGAAGCTTGTAAAATTGGTTCTGATTGGTTGGGGGCACTCACCTGAGTTATAGGAATGGATTGGCATTGGTTTTGGGATCCAATTATCCCTGAGACACCATCTCCGGCCAACTGGTAAAACTGTGAGCTTTCGACTTGTGGAAGATGATGGAATCCTGGGTTGAATTGGCCCAAATTTTTTCCTGTGGGATCCATATGGATAGTAGAATAGGTTCCAATTGGGATTTGGTCTCCAATTGGCTCAGAAATGAGCTTCATTTTCACCTGGCCGGAGAATTTCTGTTGATCGGAGCCGGAGATTTCCACGGTAGAATTATCTGAAATTTGGAGGGAATGATCGCCTTGAGGTGTGGAACAATCTCCACGGTTTAGAATTTGGATTGGAGGGCCAGAAATTGCTTGGGAAATGTTTGAAACACCCATGCGATTTTTATGAATAGTGATCCCATCACTATTTTGAAGATATGTTCTCACCTGAGTGTTGGATGGGGATGGGGTTTGTTGGAGGTGGTGCGTAATTGTATTCCGCTTCTTTTGAGAGTGGTCCGGCGGTTTTCCACCGTTGGACGGCGGCGCTGTGGCCATTTCGCCACTGCCGCGTTACTGTAGCAGTGAATCGCTTGTACGGAGAGCTTTTTGGATTAACCCGTAGTTAGAGTTTCAAGCTTAGAAGTTGATTTCTTTATCTCATTTATGCTTCAATTATCTAATTGGATTCGTGCTTTAACATGTATAAATTTAACAAAAAATTTAAAATATCTTAAAGTTTATTATTACTATAATATAATTATAATTATTTTAAAAATTATATTCCTATATTTCGTAAACTTATTTATAGATATCTTTTTATTAGCTTTATAGGTTTTGATTTACGATGTATAGGAAACTTCAATAATTTTTGATTTAAAAGTAAATCTGTTCTTTTTTTTTTTGGTAAATTTTAATGCATGTGTATTGCACCCTTTAATTATTTTAAGTTATTTATTATAAAGTGGATAGTGATAAACTTTGAAGCATTCACATTACAAGCATCTTACATTTAAGAGAGAAAAAAAGAATAAGGAGTTCTAATTGCACACAACTTTATTTGCTTTCTACTTATTCTGTTTCGATTAAATTTCTTTTATTTTACTAAAATAGCAAAATTTTAAAGAATTAACCGGCAATAATTCTATACAAAGACAAACCTTATAGGAGTTCAAAGTACACGCTAGTTTCTACTTTAGTTTTGCTAGTATTTTTTTTTACAAATATGGTATTATGTAGTTTAAATAAGGAAAAAGATAATGTAGAAAATTTTGGTGATTTTGAAGTGCTAAATATTAGAAAAATAGTTAAATGACAATTTTGTCTAGTGTGTACTCTATTTTTAAAGGGTTAAAAAGGCGAACAACATTTCGCTGAGGGCGTTCGTGCTTTTAATATAGTATAGATATAGATAGATATAGATTTAAGAAAATTAAAAATCACAAAAAAAATTATTATATGTTCTTGATTTTAAAATATTTACTTGGTATTTTTATTTTACACTCTTAAAAAAAAGAAAAAAATTAATTAAAGCAAGAGCCAATGAGTCAATTCCAAAGTCACATGCACATACACACTCTTTTTTCTTGGCCACCGATTAATACCTATACCTACGCCTATATATCTTCCACTCACTCAAACAATTAAAAAAAAAAGAGGACACACGCCAAAACACACACAAAGACGGATGAAAAAGGGAGCAGAGAAGGAAAATCGGGGATGGTCTTCTTCTTAATTTTTATCTGTTTCCTCCCCTGTTCTTGACACCAAAAATCAGCAAAAATCAACCATCTAAACCTCCCATAAACAACTATAAACCAGCCACCTGCAAAAAAGAAAAACGAGAGTGAGAGACCAAAAAAAGAGCCGGAGCTCTTCATCTCCTCACCCCTACTGCCGTCTTCAACCAGCCATGAATACTAGCCCTTGACCACCTTCAAACACCCTCAAAACAGGGCCTCCCCCACCCCCACCCCCC
>NW_017671149.1:188054-261594 GCF_001879085.1 Nicotiana attenuata | reverse complement strand
CCCCCCACCCCCCACCCCCAAGCACGAGCTAAAAGCTGCTGAAATCAGCTGGAAAACGCAGCAAACACAGCTGCAAAACACCACCAAAAACAGCTGAAAAACAGTCCTAAAATCCCCACAAACCCAGCTCCAAAATACAGCAAAATCCCTAGCCAAAAACTCCATTGAAACAGGTTGAAAAATCTGTCCAAACATCACCTCTTCAAGGTAGTGTTCAGTTGGGTAGGAGTTTAAGGTTCAAAATCTTCCACTCAAGTCGAGGTCGGGTTCGAGTTTCCTGTTTCCATCGTGGGTTTATTATGTTAGGGATATATAGTGACGTACGCAGGATTTTGAATAGTAAACAAATAATAATTCACTATAATATCATATTAAAAAAATATAATTCGAATTATTGCATAGAACACAACTCAAATATCTTACTAAATATGAATTTTTATTTTTTAAAATATAATCAATATAATCTCATTATAAATAATAGTAAATATTTTTTTTTTATATTTAAAACAACAAGTAATCACACAAAAATTCATCATTCATTTGATTATGCAAATTGTTAGTATTAATCAATTTCGATGTTGATAAAGAAAATAAACAGGAAAAAATCGCAAAACAACTTATAATACAGGTCAAATAATTTATTGTTGCATTAAATATACAAATGTAACTCTTGATCTATTGGTTTAGCTGTCTTAATGCTTAAGATAAGAGATTAATGGTTCAAACCTCCACATTTTTTTATCTCAAAAATGAGGCACAAAGAATTTAAAACAAAGATGAAGCCACATAGATTCGAACTAGCGACGTATTCAAGAAAATTGAAGCGCCTGAACAACTGTGCTATATGTCTATTGTTGTCAAGTGGTGTCACTTTATTATATTTATCTTCATTTTTCCTGTTGGATTTCTATTATGCATACTTATTTAGTAAAAAAATTCGACGAAGGGGTGTCGCGTGACACCGCTTGGGCTAAGGTAGATCCGCCCCTGGGGATATAGTAGATATGTCCTAGATCCAGTCTCATATTTGATGATTTGGATATATTTTTGTGAGCGTTATTTGATATAAAATATATATGGCATTTGATATTCTTTTATCATTGTTATTAACTGCTTGATTAATTTGATAAGGTCCTTGATTAAATTTTGAAACTTGACATTGTGATGGAGATCATGATAATGAGAGTGAAGTTTCTTATACTTTAAATCTAAATTTGTTCTTCGTAGGATTATTAATTTGGACATTAGTAATCCGGTTAGATGTCTTTTTGTCTTCTTTTTGTCCTCTTGAGCCAAGGGTCTTTCAGAAACAGCCTCTCTACCCCTTCGGGGTAGGGGTAAGGTCTGCGTACACACTACCCTCCCCAGACCCCATTAGTGGAATTTCTGGGTTGTTGTTGTTGTTATTGTTGTTGTTGTTGTTGTTGTTGTCATTATGGGATAAAGATTAGTTGATCTCATTAACTATATCACATAGATAGATGATGCATATAGAGGTATGATCATTGAACCGACTCATAGGATAATTCCTAATGGTTAGAATTACCATAAACTGTCAATAGGATATTCTCTTGAAGAATGTGATGTAAGAGTTTCCTTTGACCTGAGATCGTCATAATAATTGACAAGTTATTTATTGTGCTTTGATACTAGACACCTATGGCCCTAGGGCGATAGTTGAAAGGATATTTGGTATGATTAAATGCTTGTAGAATTAATGATTGATCAAGATAGAATCTGTCAACTCTTGGTAATGAGTGTAAGCTCCATGTTGTCATGAATTATAAATGACCAAACTAAGACCTTGGCTAGGGCAATTCAATGAAAGAAGAAAAGAGTTCCTTAGGTCATTCAATGGTTGATAATATTTGACATGAACACATAGTTGATCGCCTATTAGGATTTGACAGTTGACCATATCCTAAGGTGACCTAGAGCTATAAAGACAGAAGGAAATACATTATTCTTCTACGGGTTCTTGAGAGTAAATTGTATAGTTCATCGTATCCGGTCGTTAAGGAATGTTGCTAGACGCCACCCTTGATTAGTATATTGATTATATCAATTTACTACCGGCTTAGTATTGAACCTATGGGGTCGCACACTAACGAGTATTCTGATCTTTGTTAAAGGATTAGTTACTTTATTATTTGATAATTAAATTAAAGAATTTAATTAGTCAAATAGAGTTATTAGTCCAAATAAAATATTATTGTATTCTTTACTAGCTCAAATGATATAATTAATATTCTGAACAAATTTAAGTTTCTATCTGGAATAAAAATTAAATTATATCTCTTGGTTTATATATATATATATATATATATATATATATATATATATATATATATATATATATATATATATATATGTGTGTGTGTGTGTGTGTGTGTGATATATATAATTAATATTATTTTATATAAGAGATGTATATAAAATATAATATTCATAAAGAGTTATGAATTCTAATTGAAATTGAATTGACACAAAGTCCTTAAGACATTACGTGAAAGTCCATAAGGACATTACCTGAAAGTTCTAAGGACGTTGCGGCATCTTCCCATTATAACGGGATTGTAAATTTTTTCTTAATTATTTCATAAAGTTTAATTTTGGAATTAAACTTTTACCTAAGTAAATCATCACCTCAACCAAATAGGAAAAGGGTTTATATGATGTTATATAAAAGGTGATAGAGAAAATTTTCTGAATAATTAATTCTTGAGAAGAAAAAATACTTTGTGAAAGTGAGAGTGCAATACAAAGCCAAGAGAGAAAATAACAATTACAAGAAAAGTGTTTCTTGTTCTTCTAATTTGAGTTGAGATTTTTGAGAAAAATTTCAACACAATATTTTATTCGATTTGTTCGCGGGTTTCATTGATCAAAGAGTTGATAGTAAGAATCGGTCTTGGTGTGGATACGCATAGAGTCTTCGCACTATCGAAGAAAATTCTGAAACAAGGCTCTCTTCACCAGGTACGTCTCAGATTTGATCTTTGACATGTAAATAATTTTAAACACGAAAAGATCTGCCTAAGATTATTATTGTCTTCCGCTGCGTGTTATAAACATCTATATGCAATCGGTCACGACCCAAAATCCACTAAGGGTCGTGATGGTGCCGGACACCGCTGTCAGGCAAGCCAACCAAATTGCTTAATTAAATTCTCGTTTTAAATATTTTTGAAATCTCTTCTTTTATACGCTTAAACTATACATAGTAAGTTCCAGTGAATAAGAAATGAAACATTTAACAACTTTTAAAAGTCTGAATAAACCCATAGACATCCCTAGAATCCGGTGTCACAAGTGCATGAGCTATTTCTAAGAAACCATACAATACAACATTCGTCCGGAATACAAATTGGACAGAAAGTGAATACAATACACTGAAAGAGACTATACTAGCTGCGGGTCGCCTCGAGAAAATACAGCTCGCTTAGTCTCCGGGTCGCCCGTGCTGCTACGCCCAATAGGCCAATAGAAATACCTGTACCTGCGCAACAAAATGCACAGCAAGTGTAGTATGAGTACGAAAACAACGTGTAATCAGTAAGTATCCCGCCTAATCTCGAAGAAGTAGAGACGAGATGGCAACTTCGACACTTAATAATGGTCAAATAATAATATAATTAAAGCGATGACTCACAAATTTATTAAGGACAGCAGTAGATTCAAATGAATTACTAAACAGGTAAAAGTTCCTTTTTATAACACGCCTCCGGATTCATAATTCATTAATTAACAATTATCTCAAGTCGGGGAGAGCAGATTGCAATATAAATAAATCTCAAGGCAAGCAATACAAGCACGCGCAACTCATGCCGAGGTCGTACGGCCCGATCCAACATAAATGTAAATTGTGCATTGCCGAGGGTTGAGCGGCACGAACCATAGATGCATCTATTATCCCGCTCGCGAATCATACATGCGACGCGGTCAAATTTAAATAAACAATCACCCTGCTCGCGTACCATACATGCGACGCAGGTACACATAGAAATACATGCTCAAACAGCAAGTTAAGAATTTTACGGGGAACATGTATCCCATTAGAAGCCTATTCTCTTTTAATGATTTAAGAAATAAAGTTTAATCCTCTTAGAAATTCACTTACCAATTCGATAGGATTTAAGAAATTCAACTGTCAATAAAATTACAATTATTCCAAGTATAACATGCTTTTGGGTCCTAGACTACCCGGACTCACACATATTAGTAGCTATGCACGGACTCGCGTCACCTCGTGCGTACGTAGCCCCCCACAAATAGGAGCACATAACCAATTATTTCACCTATGGGGACAATTCCCTCTTACAAGGTTAGAAAGGAGACTCACCTCGCTCCGAAGATCCATAACTGGCATTCCACGCCCTTCCGAAGACTTGAATCGATGCTAATTACTCCAAAACTAGCCAATGATTATGAAAATTCATTAATATACAATAAACTACTCATATTAATCCAATTTATAACAATTCCTAACCCCGATCGAAAAGTTGACAAAATCGCCCACGGGCCCACGGGCCCGGATTCCGAAAATTTTCGAAGATTAAGCTTACCCATGACTCCATGAACTCAAATATATAATTTACTCTCAATTTCATACCCAAAATCGTGGTCAAATTTCAAGAATATCAATTTTCTAGGTTCTCCTCAAACCCCCAAAGTTCTACCAATTTACATGCTAAAATCCATATATACTCGATATATTTAATTCAAGAGGGATAGGATTAGCTTACCTTATCGTTGATGATGAAAATCCCCTCTTGAAAACCCTCCAAGAATCGCCCAAGCCAACAAAATATGAGAGAAAATGGCCAAATCCCGATTTTTAAAACACTCTCTGCCTCCAACACTTTCCGCACCTGCGGTCACTTGACCGCTTCTGCGGTCCCGCCGGTGCGAGGCCAATTGCCGCTTCTGCGATCTGGGCTCCCCAGTCCATTTTCGCTTCTGCGCCCTCTCTTCCGCAGATGCGGTCCCGCATCTGCGGCAAAACGACCGCATCTGCGGTCCCAGCTCTCTTCCGCCAAATTCCGCATCTGCGACCATTGGGCCGCTTCTGCGGCTCCGCACCTGCGGCCCTAGTCTCGCAGGTGCGGTTACACCAGCAACCAGCAACTTCAGCTCTTCTTCAAACTCCAAATTCAATCCATTAACCACCCGGAGTCCACCCGAGGCCCCCGGGACCCCAACCAATCATACCAACCTGTCCCAAAACATATTATGGACTTGCTCGAGGCCTCAAATCATATCAAACAACGCTAAAACCATGAATCGACCTCAATCCAAGCTTTATGAACTTTAGAATTTTAAACTTCTACTTTCGATGTTTAAACCTATCAAATCACGTCCGATTGACGTCAAATTTTGTGCACAAGTTATATTCGACATTAGGGACCTACTCCAACTTTCGGAATCAGATTCCGACCCCGATATCAAAAAGTCCACCTCCGGTCAAACCTCTCAAAAACCTTCAAATTTCTATCCTTAGCCAAATGGCTCCAAAATGCTCCCCGGACATCCGAATTCACTTCCGATCGCGCTCCCAACTCCAGAATCGCCATACGGAGCTACTCCTAGACTCAGAATCCCAAATGGACATCAATAACACTGAAATGCACTTCAACCCAAACTTATGAAATTTTCTCCAAAATGCTAACTTCCACAATAGGCGCAAAAACGCTTCCGGGTCATCCAAAACCTGATCCGGGCATACGCCCAAGTCCGAAATTATTATACGAACCTACTGGAACCTTCAGATTTCGATTCAGAGGTCGTTTACTCTGAGATCCCATCCTAGTCAATTTTCTCAACTTAAAGCTTTCGAAATGAGAATTTCCTCTCCAAGTCAACTCCGAACTTCCCGAAATTCAATTCCGACCACGCGTACAAGTCGTAATGCCTGAATTGAAGCTGCCATGGCCTCGAACTGCTGAACGGCGTCGGGTCGTTACACAATCCTTCATATTATTGCTGTAGAAGCTGTGCAATTTGAGCTCTTGTAGTCGTCCGTTGAAGAAAGTTTACTGCCTGAAGGAATTAGGAACACAGAACAACAATTCAGAGGATGAGCTGTTACCCTTTTTCTCTTCACTAACTATGAAGAAATTTCTGGAGGTGATAGCTATACAGAAAAGTTGGAGAATTCGATTCGTAATATTGTAAGTACAATTCTTGAACTTTTGAGCAGTAAGTGTATATATGATCAATTAGACTGTACTCAAACTTCAAATCCATCGAATTTGCAGATTTATTTATCAAAGCACACTCGGGAGCTCAAAAAGTTGAAAAGCGAATGGAAGACATCTTCAAAATCAAGCAAGGAGACTCAGAGTTGCTTAGAGAGTTCGTAGATAGATTTCAACGGGAAAGAATGACGCTGCCACGAGTACCTGACAATTGGGCAGCCATAGCCTTTGCTAGTAATTTGAATGAGAAGAGTTCAGAAGCCATGAGGCGACTTAAAGAAAGCCTTCGAGAATTCCCAACAACAACGTGGAATGATGTCTACAACAGATACAGTACAAAGATGAGGATTGAAGAAGACATCATTTTACGACATAAAATAGAAGAAAAGGTAAGCTCAAGGCGTGTGGAAAATGAAAAGAGATCCGGTAAAAACAGGTACGAGCCATACATGGGACCTGCGGGGAAAGACTCACGATCAATGCAAGATAATCAAAGGTACGATCACAAACCTAGAAACAAGGACTCAGGCTCCTCATCGAGGTTCGAAAATGACCGGAACACACGCGGGTCACGAGACGATGATGGAAGTCTAAAGGCAAGGTTCGGTGGTTACAACTTCAATGTAAGCACCTCTAAACTCATGGCTGTTTTAAGAAGCATGGGAGATAAGGTACGATGGCCAAAGGAAATGCGATCGAATCCGAACAGACGAAACCCTGATCATTGGTGCGAATTTCATAATGATCATGGGCATAAAACAGCAGATTGCAGGTTTCTACAAGGTGAAGTTGATCATTTGTTAAAACAGGGCTATCTTACTAAGTTGTTCAGTGAGAAAGGTAAACAAGCATACGTGAAGAATAGGTAGGAGCCTCCAAAATCACCTTCGCCCAAGAGAACTGTCAACGTTATAAGTGGAGGTGAAGAGATCTGATGTATCATATAAAAAGGTTACAAAAGTGACAATTACCCACGGGAAGCGGCCTCGACATGTACTGGAAGAGGAGAATGTTATATTCAACAACGCAGACGCCGAGGGACTCATAACTCCGCATAACAACGCACTGGTAATATCTTTACTTGTACATGATACTAACGTAAAACGAGTTTTGGTTGATCCAGGTAGTTCTGTAAACATTGTTTTAATACGGGTATTGCGCGAGATGCAAGCGGAGGATAAATTAATCCCAAAGGCGCATACTTTGTCGGGATTTGATAACTCTAGTGTTGTAACAAAAGGGGAGGCAATACTTACCACATTCGCAGAAGGCATCGTTAAAGATACCAAATTTCAAGTGGTAGATATGGAAATGGCTTACAATATGATTCTTGGGAGGCCATGGATTCATGACATGGAAGCTGTTCCTTCAACTTTACATCAAGTTATTAAATTCCCATCTCCATGGGGAATATGCCAAATCAGAGGCGATCAACAAACATCTAGAAGCATCAATTCCGTTGCAGATTCAACCGTTAAAGATGAAGACAAATAGCAATTACAGAATTTAGGTGAGGGTAACATGGAAACAACCTCACCTGAGCAAAAGCAAACAGATCTGGATTCAAGACCTGATACCATTCAAGAACCGGAGGAGAATGAGAACATCAAAACAACGATAGAAGAGCTAGAGGCCGTGGTGTTATTTATACATTGGCCCGAGAGAAAAGTGTACATAGGAGCTAATCTTAGCCCGGAGGTAAAACGTAAGTTAATTGAATTTTTAAAAGCTAATGCAGACTGTTTTGCTTGGTCCCATACAGACATGACAGGTATACCACCGGAGGTCATGACTCATAAGTTGAATGAAGATCCATCATATCCTCCCGTCAAGCAAAAGAAAAGAAAACAAGGAACTTTCAAAAATAAGGTGATTCAAGAGGAAGTTCAAAAGTTGCTAAAAATCGGTTCAATTCGTGAGGTAAAATATCCCAACTGGTTAGCTAATACTGTTGTGGTTCCTAAGAAGAACGGTAAGTGGCGAGTCTGTGTAGATTACACAGACCTTAATAAAGCCTGTCCAAAAGATTCCTTTCCTTTACCCCACATAGATCAGTTAATTGATGCTACTGCAGGGCATGAACTATTAAGTTTTTTAGATGCATATTCAGGCTATAATCAAATCAAGATGGATCCAGGTGATGAAGAAAAAACTTCTTTTATAACAGACAGGGGGACTTATTGTTACAAGGTAATGCCCTTCGGTCTTAAGAATGCAGGTGCAACGTATCAAAGGTTGGTCACCCAAATGTTTCAAGAACATTTAGGTAAAACCATGGAAGTATATATAGATGATATGCTAGTTAAAACTCAGCATTCAGAAGATCATATATCGCATTTATCTGAAACGTTTAAAATTTTACGAAAATATAATATGAAGTTGAATCCAGAAAAATGTGCATTTGGTGTGGCATCAGGAAAATTTTTAGGTTTTCTTGTTTCTAACCGTGGTATTGAAGTGAATCCTGCACAGATTAAGGCCATTGAAGAAATTCCAGATATACTTTCCAACAAGAAAGAGGTTCAAAGACTAACAGGAAGAATCGCAGCTTTGGGAAGGTTCATTTCTAAATCATCGGAAAAATGTTTTAAATTCTTCTCGGCTCTTAAGAAGCAGGATCATTTTGAATGGGATGAGGAGTGTCAACAAGCACTTAGGGATTTGAAAATGTACTTGTCAAATCCACCTTTGCTAGCAAAACCCAAGGCTGGGGAGAAGCTTTATATCTACCTTGTTGTTTCAGAAGTTGCGGTAAGCGCGGTTTTGGTTCGAGAAGAGCAGGGTAAACAATCTCATATCTATTATGTTAGTAAATCTTTGTTAGATGCAGAGACACGGTATCCACAATTGGAAAAATTAGCACTTGCTCTGATCATGGCATCTAGGAAGTTAAGACCTTACTTTCAATGTCATCCCATTGTTGTAGTGACTGCATACCCCTACGTAATATATTGCATAAACATGAATTGTCAGAAAGGTTAGCTAAATGGGCCATAAAGCTAAGTGAATATGAAATCACGTACTTACCTAGAACAGTAATAAAATCACAAATATTAGCTGATTTCGTCGCTGACTTTAGCCAAGGGATGCAATTAGAAGCAGAAAAAGAAGTACAAGTACTTAATGGGGCTAATCCAAGAACATGGACCTTATTTACTGATGGCTCATCTAACATAAAAGGTGCAGGATTAGGAATTGTTTTAGTACCACCTACAAGTGAAACTATTAGGGAAGCTAATAAATGTCATTCCGTAACTAACAATGAAGCGGAGTATGAAGCTGTGGTTGCAGGTTTAGAATTGGCACGAGAACTTGGTATAAATCAAGTAGTGATCAAAAGTGACTCGCAGCTCGTGGTTAATCAAATGCTGGGGACTTACACAGCTAGGGAAGCAAGGATGCAACAGTACTTGGAAAAGGTACGGGAACTGATAAAGCAATTCCAAACTTGGATGGTCATACAGATATCGAGGGATGAAAATGTTGAAGCAGGCCTTAGCTAATCTCGCATCCGCAGCTGATGTAGCAAAACATGCAAATGCTGGAGTTATACATTTATTTCATTCAGTTCTCGATCCAGATTTAACTTGGGATTGGAGAAACGAAATTGTTGCTTTTTTACAGTATGGTACCGTCCCTAATGACAAAAAGCAAGCGCATGCACTTCGAAAAAAAGCTGCTCGTTAATATTTAAAACAAGGGAATCTTTATCGTAAGATGTTCGGTGGTCCATTAGCAAGATGCCTCGGACCTTCTCAAACGGAGCATGTAATGAGGGAAATACATGAGGGGCATTGCGGGAATCACGCAGGAGGAAGATCACCGGTAAGAACCTTGATTAGAGCAGGATATTACTGGCCTAAAATGGAGGAAGAAGCGGAAAGTTTTGTAGCTAAATGTGATAAATGTCAAAGGTACGATAACAACATGCATAGACCTGCGGAGTTGTTACATCCGGTCATATCACCATGGCCATTCATGAAGTGGGGAATGGATATCGTGGGTCCATTACCACAAGCCAAAGGACATGTAAAATTTTTGCTCGTACTTACTGATTACTTCACTAAATGGGTAGAGGCAGGAGCATTTAAACAGGTACGAGAAAAGGAGGTCAAAGACTTCATTTGGCGTAATATCATCTGCAGATTTGGTGTACCAAAGGACATTGTATGCGACAATGGCCCTCAATTTATCGGAGCTCAAGTCACTGAATTTTTTGAGAGCTGGCAAATTAAGAAAATCACATCTACACCTTATCACCCAGTAGGCAATGGGTAAGCAGAATCAACGAACAAAGTCATAATCAAAAATTTGAAGAAACGTTTAGAGGAATCAAAGGGTAATTGGCCTGAAGTGTTACCCGGAGTTTTATGGGCATATTGCACGACAACAAAGACGAGCACATGTGAAACTCCTTTCTCTTTAGTTTATGGAGCTGAAGCATAGGAAAACCGAGTAAAAGATTCTCACAAGCAACACAAGAGCCTAATGATGAAGAGATGCAGGTCAATTTGGATCTACTGGAAGGCAAGAGAGAAGCCGCATTAATAAGAAAGGCAGCACAAAAGCAAGTGATCGAACGATATTACAACAGGAAAGCACGACTGCGATACTTCAAAACTGGGGACTTCGTGCTTAAAAAAGTTTTTCAATCTACAAAGGCGGCCAACGCGGGTAAACTAAGTCCAACCTGGGAAGGACCCTACAGAGTTCGAGATATTGCAGGAAAAGGAGCATACAAGTTGGAAACAATGGACCGGAAGGTGCTTCCTTCGCATTGGAATGCAGTTCATTTGAAGAGATACTACTTCTAAGGAAAAACCCACGGTCAGGTATCACCATGTTAAATTATATTTGTTTTTTAAAATTTTACTAACGATTTTAGATGATAGGCAAAACGCTAACCTGTACTAAATGATGAGTCACGACCTGTAAGGCAAAATGGAATAAACTAAAATTCTTGGCCTAGGGTTACAATTATTCTGATAGAAATTTAAACGGGTTAAGCAGTCTTCATCTATAATCGTACCTCCGAGTCCCGTATGTATTTCCTTTTCAGGAAAAGGACCAAATGAGAGAAACTATCAAGTGCTCGAGGCTTCATACTTCAACACTCAAACACTTGGGGGACTACATAATATACACAAGTATATATAAAGAGGGCAGAGAAGATTGAAGAAAAATCAAGCCTGGGAAAAAGTCAAGTGCAGAGTAATAAAAGTCAAATGAAGTCATGAGCCAAGGCTAAAGAAATCCTTACTGTAATTAGGGTAAAAGCTATGTACTAAAGCAGGTTGTAAAGAAAAACCTTGCATTTATTGTTCTAAAACGGGTTATAAAGAAAAACCTCGTGTTTATTATTTTTTCTTAAAAAATCTGTTACAAGAAAAAACAGTTACGAGAAAGTTATAGATGTAATTCAAGCACATGTAAAGTATTATTCAAAACTTGTCAAAGTTCAGAAATAAAAATTTCTCGAAGTTATTGCAAAAAACATGTGTGTTCCTATTTCTTTTATCGTATGATCACACCATTATGAAGTTGATACGTCTTCTTCGTTAAGTGTCAAAATATAAAAGGGCCCTCTTTTATAAAACTCATGTTATTTAGTCATGAGGTTAATGAAAGCATTTTCAAAGAATAAAAATGCAGACTATTCTTTAAGTCCTTGAAAATAAAAGGCACGAATAGAACAGATGGAAGTTTAAAGACAAACTTCTTAATATTTTAAAACTAAAGACTAAGTATAAACTTAGTCATCGAACTGTTCATACAAAAAAAATGCCCCTTAAACAAGACTTGGGGACTTGTATTTCTAAAAAATCAAACCTCAAGTGANCAAATAATTTTTATCATTCTATTTTCTAAATTGGACCGTATTTTCAAAAAAATTATGTTATGCTTTCAAACTTAAACTAAATGCACTCAATTCAAATATTAATCATACAAAAATATTTTCTTAATTGTTTGGACACATTATATCTAAACGTTGTAATATTTTACGTATAAAATATTTGTTTGCCCGATTTATCAATATTAATATGACTTTATTATTTTTGTTATTAAAATAGTTTTTACTGATTATTTAATTTTTTTTCTTAACTTATAAATAATTTATATACTTTATGTGAGATCTTATTTTGCTGCTTGAATTTATTTAATTTTAAACTCAATAAATCTATAACATCTTAAGTAAATTTTAGTTTTATTTTATATTTTAAGTTACTCCAAAATATAAATAGTCAGAGGTTATCTCAATTTACGTATTTTTATATTTTTTATTTTTTATTATAGTTTTTAATTAATTTTTTACTTCCATATTTCTAGCTAACATAGAAGAAAATCTATGAGTGGATCAATATATAGATATAAATATAGATATAAATATAGATATAGATATAGATATAGATATAGATATAAATATAAAAATAAATATAAATATAAATATATAAATTAGATTTGTCTAAGATCTATTTAGATTATGTATAAGATTCATTAAACTACTTCCATTAATTATGTTTCCATTTATAATTTCTAATTATTAATGTTGTCCTAAAATTACCAAGTAGCTTAATTTTAGCTTGCCACGTGGCTTAACCACAATGCATACTACACTCCTTTTAATATAATATAGATGGCAGCACAAAAGCAAGTGATCGAACGATATTATAACAGGAAAGCACGACTGCGATACTTCAAAACTGGGGACTTCGTGCTTAAAAAAGTTTTTCAATCTACAAAGGCGGCCAACGCGGGTAAACTAAGTCCAACCTGGGAAGGACCCTACAAAGTTCGAGATATTGCAGGAAAAGGAGCATACGAGTTGGAAACAATGGACGGGAAGGTGCTTCCTTCGCATTGGAATGCAGTTCATTTGAAGAGATACTACTTCTAAGGAAAAACCCACGGTCAGGTATCACCATGTTAAATTATATTTGTTTTTGAATTGTTAAAATTTTACTAACGATTTTAGATGATAGGCAAAACGCTAACCCATACTAAATGATGAGTCACGACCTGTAAGGCAAAATGGAATAAACTAAAATTCCTGGCCCAGGGTTATAATTATTCTGATAGAAATTTAAACGGGTTAAGCAGTCTTCATCTATAATCGTACCTCCGAGTCCCGTATGTATTTCCTTTTCAGGAAAAGGACCAAATGAGAGAAACTATCAAGTGCTCGAGGCTTCATACTTCAACACTCAAACACTTGGGGGACTAATATACAGAAGTATATATAAAGAGGGCAGAGAAGATTGAAGAAAAATCAAGCCTGGGAAAAAGTCAAGTGCAGAGTAATAAAAGTCAATTAAAGGCATGAGCCAAGGCTAAAGAAATCCTTACTGTAATTAGGGTAAAAGCTGTGTACTAAAGCAGGTTGTAAAGAAAAACCTTGCATTTATTGCTCTAAAACGGGTTATAAAGAAAAACCTCGTGTTTGTTATTTTTTATTAAAAAATCTGTTACAAGAAAAAACAGTTACGAGAAAGTTATAGATGTAATTCAAGCACATGTAAAGTATTACTCAAAACTTGTCAAAGTTCAGAATTAACACTTTCTCGAAGTTATTGCAAAAAACATGTGTGTCCTATTTCTTTTGTCGTATGATCACACCATTATGAAGTTGAGACGTCTTCTTCATTAAGTGTCAAAATATAAAAGGGCCCTCTTTTATAAAACTCATGTTATTTAGTCATGAGATTAATGAAAGCATTTTTAAAGAATAAAAATGCAGACTATTCTTTAAGTCCTTGAAAATAAAAGGCACGAATAGAACAGATGGAAGTTTAAAGACAAACTTCTTAATATTTTAAAACTAAAGACTAAGTATAAACTTAGTCATCGAACAGTTCATACAAAAAAAAATGCCCCTTAATCAAGACTTGGGGACTTGAACTTTTAAAATCAAACCTTAACTGATAAGCAGGGGTTTGACTACAAAAAAAAAAACTATCACAAGAAACCAAAAACCTTAAACATAGTTTTCCAAATTGGTACCTGCAAATTTAAATCTTTTCATTAAGAAGAAAGAACTGAGGAAGGATCATCAGCGGGCTCAACTGGAACAACATCAACAGACGAGATCTCAGCTTGGCTTATAGCAAGGGGCACAGTTGAGCTTGAAGAAGGTACAACATCCGAAGCAATTGCAGCATTCACAGAGGCTTCAGCAACGGGAGTTTCAACCAAGGGAACTTCAACCTGGGGAGATGAAAAATCTTGTGTTTGTTGAGTCCGTGCGATGGTTTCATTCACCTTGGCTAATTTTGATTCAAGGTTGAAGTTCTCTTGACCCATTTCTAGTAAGGTGTCACGACGAGAATTTAGGAAGGCCCAGCTCACCTCAACATCAGTTTTTTCCTCAAGGATTTCATAATCCCTTTCCCAAGCAGCGACCTCATTCTTGAGTCCTTCATTCTCGGCTAATACAGAATTATAAGAATATTGAAGGGTGGCATGAGAATTCTCCAAAGCATGCATACTATCCACAGAGGCACGAAGATCCTCCTGTGCCTTAGTCAAATTCTGAACTAACTCCCCGGCATAAATTTCTTTTTGGTTCAAAAGATCCTTCAACGCCCTGATTTCTTCACTGGCCCTGGATAACTGTTCAGAAAATGAAGACTCAAGACGTTCTCTTTCCTTTTCCCCCTGATTCAACGAAGCCTTGATGACCCCCAACTCGGAAGTGAGTGCTCGAACCTGTTGTTCTAAGGCACTCTTGTTCTCTTGTAAATCCTCCATGTCGAGTTGAACACTGCAATCCAGTTGTTTGCCTCAAACTGAGAATCACGTGCTACCTTCTCCAAGAGGGAGATTCTGCTCATCAGCTCAGTGCCAATAAGATTGGCCTACAAATAAAAGAGAAGTAAAAATCCCAGAGTCAAAATTTTTTACAGAATGGAGAAAAGTAGGAAAGAAGAATACCTTTAAAGTGGCATGCACTATGTCATTCATGAGGGTCAGGTTGCTGTGGCTTTCAAGTTTTGTTTTTTCAATGGGGCAAATCAAAGGCTCGAGCCAAATATCAGCCTGACCAGACTTTCTCAAAAGGCTGTTGTTAGCAGGAACTTCAATGGTTACGCTCCTCATAGTAGTACTCTTACTTGAAGAGCCCACCTCCGTATGGTGAACAATAGATGGAGGAACAGACAAAGGAGGAGCGATAGAAGGAGGAACAGAAGCAACAGTTGATGAAGGTAAATGAGCAATCATAGGTATGGGAGATGAAGAAGAAGATAAGGGAATTTCATCTATAATAGGTCCTAAGTTTTCACTACCAAAACCACTAGCAAAAAGTTGATCGATAGACTCACGAGTGTCGTGAGGAGAGACGTCATCATCAAGAATGATAACTGGAGTAATAACAGACTTGGAGGGAGATAGATGAGGGGAAACTTCAGCCTCATCATCAGAGACGATACGTCTCCGGGCTCGAGGCCTCATCNGATAGGGAAATCATCACTCCAATGAGAATCTCTACGAACTATAGGGATTAAAGGGTCAGTAATTTGAGAAGGATAAGTATCAACTCGATTCAAAGAGGCGACTTGAGTTCTGAGGATTCCCTATCATGGTAAAAAGATAAGTCCGTTGGAACTATTTCTTCCACTAAAGGTTCACGTAAGGGTTTAGAGGATTCTTTGTTTCTGGAAGAAAACCTTTGAGAATGGGAACCTCCAGTTCTAGAAGAAGGTCCAGAACTAGAAGAAGGTGTGAGTGAACTACCACCACGGACAGATCCTAAACTACGGAGTCTATCACCACCACCTCTTCTATGCCTAACGGGAGCATTGGGAAAGCTGTCTAAAATAGGAGTTCTTCTAGGTTTAGGGTTCGGAGAAGCCATGACAAAGAAGATTGAAGTGAAGAAGAAGTCAATAAAAGTTTTGAAAAATTAAAGTGTTCAATACGCTTTAAATGGTAGAAGACAAAGATGGAAGTTATTTATACCGATGAATGACCGTCAGAAGGAAAGAATATAGTGATGGGAAGTCCATAATAATGATAACTGACACTTCGGACAGGGAAGCCGAAAAGAAAACCTAAGAAAGTGTTGTACAATTGTATGACCAATAAGAAGATGACACGTGTTTAGCGCATTAAATGAAAGTAATAAGTGAAGCGTCAAACTCTGTCAGAGCATTAATGGTGACAAAAATTCTCCCTTAAATGAATTCCACTTCCCAAATATTCAAACTGATGAATAAATGGAAAGTGAGGGGACTATCTGTACTGGGGAAAATTATATTTATGTATATGGCGACGTGTCATGACATATAGACTGGTCAAAAAGTCAAAGAAATAAAGTTGGTTAACAGATACGAGCAACATTAGATACGAGTAAATTAAATGGAGGGGGTGCGAGCTGCGAGCAGTCATACAAGTGATTCAACGCTCATACCTATTCAAGACATTTGAAACTCAAAGATAGTGAAGAGTCAAAGGAAGGAATCTGACAGCAAAAAGGAGCCCAAATACAGCATTTAATGAGTATTAATTGAAAACGTTAGAAAATATGTATTTAATGTATATGATTGTATAACGTAACATTTAAAGTCATTAATTGCCCATAATAGCATTATTAGGACAAAGGTAAGGCTCGTATCTCAAAGGAGCTATAAAAAGGGGAGAAACAAACAAATGTAAGGGGAGTGACTATTGGAATATACTTTGATTTACCAGCTTTCATACTTGGTTATTCTAAAATTTCTTTCTTTATTTTGTTTTTTGATTATCAGTAACCCGATTCTTCTAATTTCTAGCTTTGACTAAAAATTTATTTTTTTGGTTAAACAAATGATTCTGTCAAATGCTTACATTCTCATAGATGATATTACAATGGATTTTGATCTCTAGCATTTCAGTCTACCAAATTTAGTCAAGTTAGTAAAAGATTGACTAGTATCAATAAATATTATTGGGAAAATCATGAAAACTGGCCTACAGGTGAAACATTCACCTGATGTTTGGCAGGGGAATAACTACTAATTTGTCATATGAATCAAGGACTTTGCAACTACTTGTTGCCACAAATAATTCCATAATTCATGACCTTACGTTAATCTCTATTCAGCTTATAATAAGTAATTTCACGAACATTCTTAGCATGCTTTACGCACGATTTAAATTTATTATCGTGATTATGTACACGTTCGCGTGACGTAATTATGATTCCCAAAATAAATCAAGGTACACGTTCGCGCGACCTTGGCCAAACAATCCTAATGAATAATAAGTGTTATTAATTATGTACACGTACGCATGACATGATCTTTAGCGCGCCGAATAAAACGGGTTTACACACATGTGACCCGTTTCAAAGATGAATCCATAAACGCCATAATTAAAAGCGGTAAAAAGTAAAAACACATAGGTTCTAAAATACGTAATTAAACAACTTAATTAAGCCAGATATGATTAAAGCGACCGTGCTAAAACTACGGATCCCAGGAATGCCTAACACCTTTTTTCGGGTTAACAGAATTTCTTACCCGGTCTTCTGTGTTTCGCGGACTTTTAAAACAGAGTCAAATTTTCTCGATTTGGAATTTAAAATAAATCGTTGACTTGGGACACCATAAACTATTCAAGTGGTAACTCTGATTAAATAAATAATCTCATTTTAAATAATGCCATTTTAATTGAAAAAATTCCTTATACTTTCGAAAAAAAGGAGGTGTGACAATCAATTGATGATCATTCGCATATCGACGAGGAACCCTTTGTTGATAAAAGGCATTAAATATTCACTGAACCACTCCATATCTTGAGTGAAAATTTGAACTTTTTTTAAATAAAAAAATGCCTGCATTTAACTCCATTTTCCACTTGCTCAGGTAGAAGAGTTAGGCGAAGAAAAATATAGTAAAAGACACAACTCTTTCTTATTAAATAAATTATTATATATATTTATTGAATGTAATTTTATAATTGATGTTATAAACTAATAAATTATTATTGATTTATGAAGGAATCAGTTATTAATTATAACCCAATTATACTAATATCAAAAAATTAAACAAAAAGTGTCACGACTCGGAATTTCCGTCGTCAGGACTGTAATGACGCCTAACATTCCACTTGCTAGGCAAGCCGACGTTAGAGAGTTACTAAGCCAATTCTTATTCAGTTCAACAAATAACAGCAAATAAGCTAAAAGGAAATACAGCGAATGCGGAATAATATGAAAACTTCATCATTTACTATTACCCGGATCTGGTGTCACAATTCACGAACATTCTAGGATTTACAACAAGTAAAAGTCTGAAAGAAATAGAACTGTTTGAACGAAAGAAACAGTAAAACAGAAAAGATAGACGGGGACTTCAAGGTCTGCGAACGCCGACAGATCTACCTTGAGTCTCCGGTGATCCGGTCCGAGCTGCTATGCCTCTCGATCAACTGGGACCAATCCAAAAATCTGCACAGGAAGTGCAGAGTGCAGTATCAGTACAACCGACCCCATGTAGTGCAAGTGTCGAGCCTAACCTCGGCGAAGTAGTGACGAGGCTATGACAAGACACCTCCAAATAAACCTGTGAAATTTAAATATATATATATATATACACACACACACACACACACACACACACACACACACACACAAAGATAACGACAAGTAAAAGCTAGACAAGTAATATTGGGAGGGGAGACATGTTGAGGGGATCACAAGATAAGGAATCACAGCAGTAATAAGAACTTGATCAACCAACATGCCTTGAACTAAGAAGAACAAGTAGACACAGTAAAAGAAAATGCACGGCATCACCCTTCATGCTTTTACTATCAACCTCATCATATAAATCAATAGATACGACATGACATCGCCCTTCATGCATTAACTCTCATAACGCGGCACAGCATCACCCTTCGTACATTAATACTCACAATATGGCACAGCATCACCCTTCGTGCATTAACACTCACAATATGGCACGACATCACCCTTCGTGCATTAGCACTCTCCCTTACCAAAAACAATGAACAAATGACAACAGGGAGATAAAAATAACAAGAACAAGTCTTACTTCAACATTTGGTTCCATAACACCAACCTCAACTTTGAATCAATACTCAATTATTACCAAAGTTCGTAAATATGATAAGAACGATCAACATAATGATTAACTAGTGTAAGCATGGATAATATGATCAAGAAAAGCAACAATTACAAGAATAAGACCCACCTGCATGCTATAACCTGACAACAATGCATAGGTGCTCGTCACTTCACCTATACATTGTACCCAACAATCAAACATGTAGCAAATAGATAATTAAGTCCTTATCCCTCAAGCCAAGGTTAACCACGACACTTACCTCGCTCCAACGGCCAAAATCAAAGCTCAACCACGAATTTTCCACTTAAACAAGCCTTTGAACCAATAGAATCTAGCAAATTACCAACTAAACAATTAAAACTAAGCCTTAGGAACTACCCATGATTGTAAAGAATTCAATTTAGGTCATTATTGAAAAAGTCAACAAAAGTCAATACCCGGGCCCGCTTAGTCCAAACCCAAAATTGGGATCAAAACCTGATTACCCATTCACCCCGAGCCCTGTTATATAATTGGTTTTAGAATCCGACCTCAATTTGAGGTCTAAATCCCCAATTAACCAAATCCATAGTTTCTACCCGAAAACCCCCATTTCCACCATAAAACTCTAGATTTTAGGTTGAAAACTTGTGAAATGTAGTGAAAAATTGAAAGAAACTAGTTTGGAATCACTTACCAATGATTTGGGAAAGAAAAATTCTTTAGAAAATCGCCTCTAAGGTTTTAGGTTATGAAAATTTGAAGAATGAGAGAAAAATCCCGTCTAAGTTATATTTTGTTCAGCTCCAGATGTCGCATTTGTGACCATTTGCGAAGCCCGCAAATGCGAAGGAACCATCACAAATGCGAAGCCCTTCACACCTCTGTTGTCTTCGCAAATGCGAAGACTAACTCTAAAGAATTCGCAAATGCGACCCAGTGATCGCATTTGCGATTATTGCCTACCCAACACCCACTTCACAAATGCAAAACTATGTTGGCAATTGCGGTGTCTGGCCTTCCCGCGAATGCGACCTCATGATCACAAATGCGAATTTATGCTAACTCAGGCACCCTTCGAAAATGCGAAGAATTGGCTCGCAAAATGCGAGCATGGCAGGAACAGGGAATGTTTGCAAATGTGAACACTAATCTCACAAATGCGAGATCAGAGACCAAACACCAGAAATTGCAGACACCAGCTGAGTTCTAAGTCCTATCTTCATTCGGTAGCCTATCCGAAACTCACCCACCCTCGGAGCTCTAAACCAAAAGTGAACACTAGTCTAAAAACATCATACAAACTTGCTCGCGTGATCAAATCGCCAAAATAACGCCTAGAACTACGAATTGAACACCAAATCAAATGAAATTTTCACGAAAACTTTGAAACTTCTATTTTCACAACCGGACGTCCAAATCATGTCAAACCAACTCCCTCTTTAACCAAATTTCACAGACAAGTCACAAATATGGTATTGGACCTATACCTGGTTCCGAAACAAAAATACGGACCCGTTATCCAAAAAGTCAAACTTTGGTCAAACATTTCAATTTCATTAAGCCTTTAACATTCAAATTTCGACAAAGTCCGATATCTCGGGCTAGAGACTTCCGATTTTGATTTCAGGCATATGCCCAAGTCCCAAATCATGATACGGACCCACCGGGACCTTCAAAACACGAATTTGGGTCCATTTACCAAAAATATTAACCGAAGTCAACTCAAATTAAGTTTTAGGCAAATTTTTTTATTTTTAACAGTTTTTAACATAAAAGATATCCGGAAAGACGCCCGGACTGCGCACACAAATCGAGAAAGGCCTAAGCATGATTTTTAAGGCTTCGGATCACAAAATTTAGTTTCAAACATGAGATGACCTATCGGGTCATCACATTCTCTACCTCTAAAACAATCGTTCGTCCTCGAACGGTCATAGAAAAGTATCTGGACTGGTGAAAAGGTGGGGATATCTACTCCGCATGTCCGACTCGGACTCCTAGATAGCTGCCTCAACGGGCTGACTTCTCCACTGCACTCGAACTGAAGGATACCTCTTCGATCTCAACTGACGAACTTGCCGGGCTAGAATGGGCACCGACTCCTCCTCGTAGGTCAAATCCTTGTCCAACTGGACAGTGCTGAAATCTAACACGTGGGATGGTTCGCCGTGATACTTCCGGATCATGGACACATGGAACACCGGATGAACTGTTGATAAACCAGGTGGCAAAACAAGCCTGTAGGCCACCTCTTGTACTCGCTCAAGAATCTCAAAAGGCCCGATATACCTAGGGCTTAATTTTCTCTTCCTTCGGAACCTCATTACACCCTTCATGGGTGACACCCAAAGCAACACTCTTTCTATGGTCGGCATAACTCTTCTGTCTGGACTGAGCTATGTGAAGTCGATACTGAATAATCTTGACCTTATCCAAGGCATCCTGTACTAAGTCTGTACCCAATAACCGAGCCTCCCCCGGCTCAAACCATCCGACTGGCGATTGGCACCGCCTATCATATAATGCCTCATAGGGAGCCATCTGAATGCTCGACCGATAACTGTGGTTGTAGGAAAACTCCGCTAGCAGTAAGAACTGATCCCACGAACCTCCGAAGCCTATAACACAAGTGCGGAGCATATCCTCTAATATCTGAATAGTGCACTCGGACTGCCCGTTCGTCTGAGGATGAAATGATGTGGTCAGCTCAACTTGTGTGCCCAACTCACGCTGCACTGCCCTCCAGAAATACGAGGTGAACAGGGTATCTCGAGAAGAAATGATAGACATGGGCACACTGTGAAGACAGACGATCTCGCGTATATAAATCTCTGCCAACCGCTCTGAAGAATAAGTAATTGCCATAGAAATGAAATGCGCTGACATGGTCAGCCTGTCCACATTAACCCAAACTGCATCGAACTTCTTCTGAGTCCGTGGGAGTCCAACAACGAGGTCCATAGTGAGACGCTCCCACTTCCACCCAGGAATCTCTAATTTCTGAAGCAAACCACCAGGTCTCTGATGCTCACACTTTACTTGCTTACAATTTAGACACCGAGACACGTATGCAACTATATCTTTCTTCATTCTCCTCCACTAATAATGCTGCCACAAGTCCTGATACATCTTGGCGGCGCCCGGATGAATAGAATACCGGGAACTATGGGTCTCTTCAAGGATCAACTCACGAAGTCTATCCACATTAGGCACACATACACGACCCTGCATCCTCAAAACTCCATCATCTCCAACACTAACTCGCTTGGCACCACCGTTTCGTACTGTGTCCCTAAGGACAAGCAAATGAGGGTCATCATACTGC
The DNA here is from genome assembly GCF_001879085.1 of Nicotiana attenuata. Classification (NCBI taxonomy): domain Eukaryota; kingdom Viridiplantae; phylum Streptophyta; class Magnoliopsida; order Solanales; family Solanaceae; genus Nicotiana; species Nicotiana attenuata. The sequence continues at coordinate 239,026 of NW_017671149.1, read as the reverse complement.
CGATCTTTGATACACTCAAACAAAGAAGACCAAGCAACTGTACTAGCTAAAACACGTCTGAGCTCAGAAACATCCGACCTCACGAACTGATTAGCTAAAGCATTAACATCTAATGCAAGCGGTCTCTCATCGACTGGAATGTACGCAAAATACTCACTGACTTTCTACTCAAGGCATCGGCCACCACATTGGCCTTCCCGAGATGGTACAAGATGGTGATATCATAGTCTTTTAATAGCTCCAACCACCTACGCTGCCTCAAATTGAGCTCCTTTTGCTTGAACAAATACTGCAAGCTCCGATGATCTGTGAATACCTCACACGGCACGCCGTACAGATAGTGCCTCCAAATCTTCAGCGCGTGAACAATGGCTGCTAGCTCTAGGTCATGAACGGGGTAATTCTTCTCGTGAACCTTCAGTTGCCATGAAGCATATGCAATTACCTTGCCATCCTGCATCAATACCTCACCAAGTCCAATACGAGATGCATCACCATATACTACATAAGATCCTGAACCCGTGGGCAACACCAACACCGACACCGTAGTCAAAGCAGTCTTGAGCTTCTGAAAGCTCGCCTCACACTCGTCTGACCATCTGAACGGGGCACCCTTCTGGGTCAACCTGGTTAACGGGGCTGCTATAGATGAGAAACCCTTCATAGCCGACGGTAATAGCCCCCCAAACCCAAGAAACCCCGGATCTCCGTCGCTGAAGTAGGTCTAGGCCAGTTCTGAACTGCCTCAATCTTCTTAGGGTCCACCTGAATACCTTCTGCTGGTACAACGTGCCCCAAGAAAGCATCTGAGTCCAACCAAAACTCACATTGTGAAAACATAGCATATAACTGGCTGTCTCTCAGAGTCTGAAGTACGATCTGAAGATGATGCTCGTGCTCCTCTTGACTGCGGGAGTAGATCAAGATATCATCAATAAACACAATTACATAGGAATCTAGATAAGGCTTGAACACCCGGTTCATCAAATCCATATATATCGCTAGGGCATTTGTCAGCCCAAATGACCATCACCAGAAACTCATAAATGCTCATATCTAGTCCAAAAGTTGTCTTAGGGACATCAGATGCCCTAATCCTTAACTGATGGTAGCCAGACGTAAAATCAATCTTCGAAAATACCTTGGTACCCTAAAGCTGATCATATAAGTCATCAATCCTTGGCTGTCACGACCCGAATTTCCCACCCTCGGGAGTCGTGATGGCGCCTACTCGTAGAAGCTAGGCAAGCCACGATCTTAGAAATCATTACTCTCTTTGTTTTTAATTCCTTTTTAACCAATTAAATTAACCGAAAATAAACAATTAAATAACAGCGGAACAAAAAATTTAGCGGAAGTCTTAAATAAAATATAAAACCAAAATATCCTGAAGACCAACACATGCCTCTAACCAGAACCTGGTGTCACAACATCCACGGACTATCTAGGATTACTACAAATAAGCTTTTGAAAGAAAGAACATAGTCTGTCTCGAGTACAAATGATAACGAACATAAAACTGATAGAAGAGACGTCGGGCCTGCGAACGCCAACAGGGCTACCTCGGAGTCTCAGACTAAAGGATAGCTCCCAATCTACTGCAGGTGACCAATGGCTACTCCGAAACCTGGATCTGTGCAAAGGAGCACAGAGTGTAATATCAGCACAACCGACCCCATGTGCTGGTAAGTGCCTAGCCTAACCTCGGCGAAGTAGTGACGAGGCTAGACCAGACTACCACATAAACCTGTGCAATTATATATATATATATATATATACAGCGAAACAGAGATACAGGGATAACCAACCAATATGGGAGGGGGAGCATGCTGTTGGGAAAGTTCCAGGCCTTTGGGTCGTCACATTCTCCACCTCTAAAACAACCATTCGTCCTCGAATGGACAGAAGAAGAAAGTACCTGAGTCGGGGAAAAGATGAGGATAGCGGCTCCTCATGTCGGACCCAGACTCCCAGGTCGATGCCTCAGGGGGCTGGCCTCTCCACTGAACACGAACAGAAGGGAAACTCTTGGACCTCAACTGACGAACCTGCTGGTCTAGAATAGCTACCAGCTCCTCCTCATAAGACAAGTCCTTGTTCAACTGGACAGTGCTGAAATCTAACACGTGGGCTGGATCGCCGTGATACCTCCGAAGCATGGACACATGAAATATTGGATGCACGACTGATAAACTCGGCGGCAAGGCAAGTCTATAAGCCACCTCTCCCACTAGATCAAGAATCTCAAACGGACCAATGAACCTAGGCTTAAGCTTGCCCTTCTTCCCAAATCTCATCACGCCCTTCATAGGCGACACTCGGAGCAATACCCGCTCACCAACAATAAAAGCCACATCTCGAACCTTGCGGTCTGCATAACTCTTTTGCCTGGACTGAGCTGAACGAAGCCTATCCTGAATGATCCTGACCTTGTCCAAGGCCTCCTGAACCAAATCTGTACCCAACGACCGAGCCTCTCCCGGCTTAAACCATCCGACCGGAGACCGACACCGCCTACCATATAAAGCCTCATAAGGAGCCATCTGAATGCTCGACTGGTAGCTGTTGTTGTAGGCAAACTCCGCTAAAGGCAAAAACTGATCCCACGAACCTCGAAAGTCAATAACACAAGCTCGGAGCATATCCTCCAAAATCTGAATAGTCCGCTCGGACTGACCGTCTGTCTGGGGATGAAATGCTGTGCTCAACTCAACCCGTGTGCCCAACTCTCGCTGAACTACTCTCCAGAAGCGCGAGGGAAACTGCGTACCCCGGCCCGAAATGATAGATACGGGCACACCATGAAGGCTAACAATCTCCCGAATATAGATCTCAGCAAACCTCTCAGAAGAATAGGAGACTGTCATAGGAATGAAATGTGCTGACTTGGTCAGCCTATCAACAACGACCCATACTGCATCGAACTTCTTCCGAGTCAGCGGAAGTCCAGTAACAAAATCCATAATGATCCGCTCCCACTTCCACTCAGGAAGTTCAAGCCACATATGCTACGATATCCTTCTTCATTCTATGCCACCAATAATGCTGCCGCAAATCCTGATACATCTTCGCGGCGCCCGGATGAATAGAGTACCGGGAGCTATGGGCCTCCTCCAAAATCAACTCTCGGAGCCCATCCACATTAGGCACACATACTCGGCCTTGCAATCTCAAAACTCCATCATCATCTAAGGTAACCTGCCTGGCACCACCGCGCTGCACCGTGTCTCTAAGGACAAACAAATGGGGATCTTCATACTGCCGATCACGGATACGCTCCAATAAAGAAGAATGAGCGATCGTGCAAGCTAACACATGACTGGGCTCAGAAACATCCAGTCTCACGAACTGATTGGCCAAAGCCTGAACATCCAAAGCAAGCGGCCTCTCACCGACCGGAATATAAGCAAGACTGCCCATACTGGATGTCTTCCTATCAAAGCATCGACCACCACATTGGCCTTTCTGGGATGATATAAAATGGTGATATCATAATCCTTCAACAACTCCAACCACCTCCTCTGCCTCAAATTCAACTCCTTTTGCTTGAACAAGTACTGAAGACTCTTGTGATCCGTGAACACCTCACATGCCACGCCATACAGGTAATGCCTCCAAATCTTCAATGCGTGAACTATGGCTGCCAACTTCAAATCATGAACCGGATAGTTCTTCTCATGAATCTTCAACTGCCTCGAAGCATAGGCAATGATTTGCCATCCTGCTTCAACACTGCTCCAAGCCCAACACGGGAAGCATCACAGTAAACTGTATAAGGCCTTGAACCTGTGGGCAAAACCAACACCGGTGCCGTAGTCAGAGCTGTCTTGAGCTTCTGAAAGCTCACCTCACACTCATCCGACCATCTGAACTGGGCACCCTTCTGGGTCAATCTGGTAATCGGGGCTGCAATAGATGAAAATCCCTCCACGAACCGACGATAGTAGCCTGCCAATCCCAAGAAACTCCGAATCTCTATAGCTGATGCTGGTCTAGGCCAGTTCATGACTGCCTCAATCTTCTTTGGGTCCACCTGAATACCCTCTGCTGATACAACATGACCTGGAAATGCAACTGAACTCAACCAGAATTCACACTTCGAGAACTTAGCATATAAACCGACTATCCCTCGGAGTCCGAAGAACCACTCTAAGGTGCTGCTCGTGCTCCTCCTGGCTGCGGGAATATATCAGTGTATCATCGATGAAGACTATCACGAATAAGTCCAAATAAGGCCTGAACACTCGGTTCATCAAGTCCATAAAGGCTGCTGGGGCATTTGTCAACTCGAATGACATAACAAAGAACTCATAATGCCCGTACCGAGTGCGGAAAGCTGTCTTAGGGACATCGATTGTCCTAATCCTCAACTGATGGTAGCCAGATCGCAAGTCAATCTTGGAAAATACCCTAGCACCCTGAAGCTGGTCGAACAAATCATCAATCCTCGGCAGTGGATACTTATTCTTGATTGTTACCTTATTCAATTGCTGGTAATCAATACACATTCTCATTGACCCATCCTTCTTCTTGACAAATAACAACGATGCACCCCAAGGTGAAACACTGGGTCTGATGAAACCCTTCTCAAGCAAATCCAGCAACTGTTCCTTTAACTCTTTCAACTCGGGCAGGGCCATGCGATACGGCGGAATGGAAATGGGCTGAGTGCCCGGAGCCAAATAAATACAAAAGTCAATGTCCCTGTCGGGTGGCATACCCGGCAGGTCTGAAGGGAAAACATCAGGAAACTCACGAACAACGGGCACAGAATCAATAAAAGGAACCTCAGCACTAGGATTACGAACATAGGCTAAATAAGCCAAAAACCCCTTCTCGACCATACGTCGAGCCTTCACATACGATATAATACTGCGGGTAGAATGACCAGGAGTCCCTCTCCACTCTAAACGAGGCATACCCGGTAAAGCTAAGGTCACAGTCTTGGCATGACAGTCCAAGATAGCGTGGTATGGTGATAACCAGTCCATCCCCAATATAATATCAAAGTCAACCATGTCTAAAAGCAACAAATCTACATGAGTCTCAACACCCCCAATCACTACAACACAAGAACGATGAACTCGATCGACCACAATAGAGTCACCCACCGGTGTAGACACATAAATAGGAACACCCAATGCATCACTAGGCATGACCCAGTACGGGGCAAAATAAGATGACACATACGAATACGTAGACCCCGGATCAAATAACACTGAAGCATCTCTATCACAAACCAGAACCGTACCTGTAATAACTGCATCTGAAGCCTCAGCCTCGGGCCTGGCCTGAAGAGCATAACATCGGGGCTGGGCCCCACCACTCTGATCTACCTCTCTGGGATGGCCTGCTGCTGGCTGGCCTCCACCTCTAGCAGCCTGAGCTCCACTTCTAGTACCTCCACCCCCACCTCTAACTGGCTGGGCGGGCTGTGGAACATCTGGTGCCTGTACCATGGCACGAGAACCCTGATGCTAAGAGCTGCTCGGTGCTCGAGGGCAAAATCTGGCGATATGGCCCGTCTCACCACAAGTGTAACAAGCCCTTGGCTGCTGAGACTGCTGGCCCTGGCGACCTGAATGACCACCCCGAAAACTCTAAAGCGGCGACGCACTAATAGGAGCAGGTGGTGCACTGTAGGACTGCTGATCGGAATACTGGATCTGGGGACCACGGCCACCTGAAGCTCCGTGAGAAACCTGAAGTGCTGACTGATAAGGCCTAGGAGGATGGCCTCTACCATATGAATGTCTGCCTACAGATGAGGCACCACTGAATCTGCCTGACTGACGGGGGCTCTTGTCTGCTCTATGACTACCCCCCTGTGATAACACCATCTCAACCCTCCGGGCCACATTGGCCGCCTCCTGGAAGGATATCTGACTCCCAGTCTCTCTAGCCATCTGGAGACAAATCGGCTGAATGAGTCCATCAATGAACCTCCTCACCCCCCCCCTCTCTCTCGGTGGGAAGTATGATAAGAGCATGACGAGCCAACTCAATGAACCTGGTTTCGTACTGGGTGACTGTCATGGATCCCTGCTGAAGGCGCTCGAACAGGCCTCTCGCTGAGTAATAGGGAGAAACTTCTCCAGAAATAGCTGTGTCAACTGCCCCCAGGTCAAGGCTGGCGATCCTGCTGGTCTAGCTAAGCAATAATCCCTCCACCAAGTCTTGGCGGATCCAGACAAGCGAAATGTAGCGAAATCAACCCTATTGGTCTCAAATATACCCATGTTCCGAAGAACCTCGTGGCAGCTGTCCAGATAATCCTGGGGATCCTCAGTAGATGCACCGCTGAAGGTAGTAGTGAAGAGCTTGGTGAACCTGTCCAACCTCCACAAAGCATCGGCAGACATAGCTGCTCCATCACCGGCCTGGGCTACCATGCCCAGCTGAGCTGCTCGAACTGGCTGAACTGCTGGAGTTGAGTCTGGGGAGCTACCTGCTCAGGAGTACGAGTAGCAGGAGTCTGGGCTCCTCCTCCAGCCTGAGGGACGGCTGGTGCTACAGGAAGCAAGCCTGCACGGGTGGCACTCTCCATGAGGCCCACCAATCGGAACAGAGCGTCCTGAAGAACTAGGGTGGCAATAAACCCCTCCGGGACCTGAGCTGGGCCCACCGAAACTGCTGGGGCTGGGGCTAGAACCTCCTCGTCAAAGTTAACCTGAGGCTCCGCCACTGGTGCAGCTGCTCGGGGCTAAGCTCTGCCCCTACCTCGGCCTCTAGCACGGCCTCGGCCTCGCCCTCTGCCCCTAGTGGGAGCTGCCTGGGGCTCGGACTGCTGATCAGTAGATGAGGAAGCGCGTGTTCTCGCCATCTGCGAGAGGAACGGAGTAGAATTCCAATTAGCATTGAGAAACCAAACCGCACGACAAGAAAGAACAAGTGTGAAGTTTTCCTAACTCCGTAGCCTCTGAGGGATAAATACAGACGTCTCCGTACCGATCCCTCAGACTCTACTGAGCTTGTCCGTGAGTTGTGAGACCTGTGTAACCTAGAGCTCTGATACCAACTTGTCACGACCCGGATTTCCCACCCTCGGGAGTCGTGATGGTGCCTACTCGTAGAAGCTAGGCAAGACACGATCTTAGAAATCATTACTCTCTTTGTTTTTAATTCCTTTTTAACCAATGAAATTAATCGAAAATAAACAATTAAATAACAGCGGAATAAGAAATTTAGCGGAAGTCTTAAATAAAATATAAAACCAAAATATCCTGAAGACCAACACATGCCTCTAACCAGAACCTGATGTCACAACATCCACGGACTGTCTAGGATTACTACAAATAAGCGTTTGAAAGAAAGAACATAGTCTTTCTCGAGTACAAATGACAACAGAACATAAAACTGATAGAAGAGACGCCGAGCCTGCGAACTCCAACAGGGCTACCTCGGAGTCTCGGACTGAAGGATAGCTCCCAATCTACTGTTGGTGACCAAAGGCTACTCCGGGACCTGGATCTGTGCAAAGGGGCACATAGTGTAGTATCAGCACAACCGACCCCATATGGTGGTAAGTGCCTAGCCTAACCTCGGTGAAGTAGTGACGAGGCTAGACCAGACTACCACATAAACCTGTGGAGTTATATATATATATATATATATATATATATATATATATATATATATATAATATTATATATATATATATATATATACAGCGAAACAGAGATACAGGGATAACCAGCCAATATGGGAGGGGGAGCATGCTGTGGGGAAAGTTAACAACTCCGAATAAAACATCAAGTAAGGAAAGGAACAACATAACTACAATGTGAACAAGAAGCAGAAATCAAATAAGTGCACGGCATCACCCTTCGTGCTTTTACTCCTCGTCCTACCAAGCAATAATAATAATGAAAACGTGCACGGCATCACCCTTCGTGTTTTTACTCTCTTTCCTCACCAAAGCGATTAGAATAATAAAATGTGCACGACATCACCCTTCATACTTTTACTTTCTTTCCTCACATATAATCAATAGAATCGGCACGGAATGGTACATCGTGCGGCACGGCATCACCCCTGCTATCTATACTCTTTCCTCCATAGGGCATAAATGCCGACAGTCCCTTCACCCCTCCGTTATGTATAATCCACGAGCACCCTCACTGTAACGGCTCGTGCTTTAAAAACGTCTTTCCTCAACCATCAGCAAAAACAATGCCCACGACATACCCTTCGTGCTTTAACACTCTTCCTCACCCAAACAACAATCACAAACAAGGGCAAGGGAAATAAACAAGAACATATAGAAATCCCAGCAAGGGAACAATGATTTAACAATTAAATCGTGGCAAGGGAGCAACAAGTAAATAATTAAATCCCGGCAAGGGAGATAATTCACAAAGCAACAAATATCCCGGCAAGGGAACAATTAAATAACTCTTTCTCTTTTGCTTTCACTTTTATTTCATAACTCACTTTACCACTTGAGCCAATGCTCCAAAGGGTTCAATCATCTCATATACCTTCACAATTTTTAATATAACTCGAGCCAATGCTCCATGATGTTCAAAGGTCTCAATTCCTTCCACAAACTTTTTACAACAACTAGAAATCATCACCAAAACATGAAAAATACAATGAAATCAAGATATTCACAATATAAGGAATCACGGTCATGCTAGACACCAACGTATAGATACTCGTCACCATGCCTATACGTCGTACACGACTCATACCACATAGCAAATAGGACTCAACTCCTAGTCCCTCAAGCTAAGGTTAGACCAAACACTTACCTCGATGCCTTGAACACAACTCAAGACTCAATTATAGCTTTACCCCTTGATTCCACCGCCAATTCGCTCGTATCTAATCACAAATTACTTAGTTACATCAATAAACGCTAAATGAATCAACCCCAATGCATGAAAATTAGTTTTCCAAAGTTTTACCCAAAAAGCCAAAAAGCGCCCCCGGGCCCACGTGGTCAAAACCCGAGGTTCGAACCAAAAACCCATTACCCATTCCCCCACGAACTCAAATATGTAATTTGTTTTGAAATCAGACCTCAAATTGAGGTCTAAATTTCCAATTTTTGAAAAACCTAGGTTCTACCCAAAACACCCAAATTCCCCCATGAAAATCTTTGCTTGTAAGTTGAAATCACGTTAAAAGATGTTAAGGAGTGAAGAAAATAAGTTAGAAATCACTTACCAGCGTTTTGGAGCAGAAGGGTTGTTTGAAAAATCGCCTCATATGTTTTTAGGGTTTTGAAAAATGAAAAATAACTGAAAATCCCGTTTATTTATACCCCTCTGAGACCCCCTGAAAAATAACTGAAAATTAAATGGACCGCGGCCGCACAGGCTTACCTGAAGACCTGCAGTTCAGCACCCTGTGCGGACCGCACAAAGCCGACTGCGGCTGCACAGCCTCCACCGCGCCCCGCACAAAGGCGACCGCGGCTGCGCTGGCCCCTCCGCGGTCACACGCGATTTCTCGGGGACCGCATTAGAGGGTTCAGAGACCTGCAACTCCTGAACCTGCAACATCTGATTTTCTAAGCCTAAGGCATCCCGGAACCTACTCGAACCTCACCCGAGCCCTCGGAACTCCAATCCAAGTATACACACAACCTCAAAACATTCTACGAACTTATTCGTGCAATCAAATCGCCAAAATAACATCATAAACATCGAATTAAACCTCAAAATCCATGAATTCTTTCAAACTTCATAAAACATCAAATTTTCCAATTTAGGTCCGAATCACGTCAAACGACGTCCGTTTTCAACCAAATTTCACAAGAAGGACTTAAAACATATATAAGACCTGTATCGGGTTCCGGAACCAAAATACGGGTTCGATACCAACACGTTCTAATCAATTTTCACTTTAAATTTCCTTAAACCATTTCAGAAAATAATTTTACTAAGAAATTCATTTCTCGGGCTTGGAACCTCGGAATTCGATTTCGGGCAAACGCCCAAGTCCCATATTTTCCTACGGACCCTCCGGGACCGTCAAATCACGGGTCTGGGTCCGTTTTCCCAACATGTTGACCAAAGTCAAATTTATTCATTTTAACATCAAAACTTAGCATTTTTCACAGAATTTCATATTTAAGCTTTCTGGCTACGCGCCCGGACTGCGCACGCAAATCGAGACAACTCTAAATGAGGTTTTTCAAGGCCTTAGGGACACAGAAGTCAATTAAGAACAGGTGATGACCCCTTTGGGTCGTCACATTGGCAATGGATACTTGTTCTTGATGGTGACTTTGTTCAACTGACGATAGTCTATGCACATCCTTATCGATCCATCTTTCTTCTTCACAAACAACACAGGTGCACCCCAGGGCGAGACACTAGGTCTAATGAAGCCCTTATCAAGCAAATCTTCCATCTTCTCTTTCAATTCTTTCAACTGTGGCGGGGCCATACGGTATGGCGGAACAGAATGGGTTGAGTGCCTAGAACTAAGTCAATACAGAAGTCGATATCCTTGTCGGGTGGCATCCCCAGCAGGTCTGCAAAAAATACCCCCCGAATACTCTCGGACAACTGGTATTGAATCCATGGAAGGAACCTCCGCACTAGAATCGCGGACATAAGCCAAATAAGCTAGACACCCCTTCTATAAGAGATAACCCTGCTGGTAGAATGACCAGGAGTCCCTCTCCACTCTAATCGAGGCAACCCCGGCAAGGCTAAGGTCACCGTCTTGGCGGTACAATCCAATATAGCGTGATAAGGTGACAACCAATCCATACCCAAGATAACATCAAAGTCTACCAAATCGAGAAGTAGAAGGTCCACACTAGTCTCAAGACTCCCAACGGTAACCACACACGAATGATAAACACGGTCTACTACAATAGCATCTCAGACAGGTGTGGGCACATATACGAGGGCACTCAAAGAATCACGGGGCACAACCAAATATGAAGCAAAATAGGAGGACACATACGAATAAGTAGAACCCGGATCAAATAGAACTGAAGCATCTCTACTGCAAACTAAAACAGTACCTGTGATAACGGCGTTAAAAGACTCAGCTCTGGTCTGGTTGGAAAGGCATAGCATCGGAGCTGGGCCCCACCACTCTGGACTGCATCTCTAGGACGAGCCTTAGTTGGCTGGCCTCCACCTATAGCAGCCTGACCTCCACCTCTAATGGCCTAACCACCCTCTTTGACTGCTTGACCCCTACCTCTAGCTGGCTGAGCGGGCGGTAAAGCACCCGATGCCGGGACCATGGCACGAGAACCTTGATGCTGAGAACTGCTCAATGCACGAGGGAAAAGTGTAGCAATGTGCCTCGGATCACCACAAGTATAACAGGACCTCGGCTGCTTGTGATTGTTGGCCCTGAAACTGACCTGGTCGACCTGAGGAACCACCCTGAAAGCTATGGAGCGGAGGTGCACTAATAGGAGCTGGCGGTGCACTGTAGGCTAGCTGGTCGGAATAATGCATATGAGCGCCATGACCACCAGAAGCACCATGGGATGCCTGGAGTGCTGAATGAAACGGCCTGGGAGGATGGCCCCTACCAAAAGTACCTTGGCCTCTAGATGAGGCTTCACTGAATCCACCGGAGTGATGCGGCCTCTTGTCAGATCCCTGCCCACTCCCCTAAGCTAGAACCTTCTCGACTCGCCTGACAACATTGGCAGCCGTCTGAAAAAAAATCTCACACCCAGTCTCCTTAACAATCTGATCGGATGAGCAAGTCCCTCAATAAACCTTCTCACCCTCTCTCTCTCTCGGTAGGAAGCAAAAGAATAACATGACGGGCCAAATCCACAAAACGGGTCTCATATTGAGTGACGGTCGTACTGCCCTTCTGGAGACGCTCGAAATGCCTACGATAATCCTTTCTCAGGGTGACATGAAGGAATTCTAAAGGAATATCTGAGAGACCTGGTCCCAAGTAAAAGCAGGCGACCCAGCTGGTCTGGTTAATACAAAGTCATTCCGCCATCTCTTAGCGGAACCAGTCATATGAAACACAGCAAAATCGACCCTATTAGTCTCTACTATCCCCATGTTCTGCAGCACCTCATAGCAGCGGTCAAGATAATTCTGTGGGTCCTCAGAAGGTGCACCACTGTAGTGAACTAGAAAGAGCTTGGTGAACTTGTCCAATCTCGAGAAACCCTCGTGAGTCATAGCATGACCATCACCGGCCTGTGCCGCAACAACTGGCTGAACTACTCCAACTGGCCGAGCTGCTGGAGTTTGATATTGTGGAGCCATCTGCTCCGGTGTGTGAATAGCAGGAGTTTGTGCTCCTCCTCCAGCCTGAGAGACGGCTGGTGCCATGGGAAAAGTGCCAGCCTAGGCTACACTCTCCATAAGGCCCACCAAATGGACCAAATCATCCTGAAGCACTAGGGTAGCGATGAACCCCTCGGGGACCTAAGCTGGTCCTGCTGGAACAGTCTGGGCTGGAGCCTCCTCATCAAACTCCACCTGAGGCTCCGCCACTAGTGCTTCTGCTCGGGCTCTGGTCTAAGCCCTGCCCCTGCCTCGGCCTCTGCCCCTCGCAGGAGCTGCCACTGGGGGCTCTGGATACTGCTCACCAGAGGATGCGGTACGTGTTCTCACCATCTGCGAGAGAAAAGAGTAGAAGATTTCAATTAGCAATGAAAGAAATAAATCGCACGACAGAGAAGAATAGAAGTGACATTGTTCCTAAACTCTGTAGCCTCTGGAAGATAAGTACAGACATCTCCGTACCAATCCCCCAGACTCTACTAAGCCTGCTCGTGAATTATGAGACCTAGGCAACCTAGTGCTCTAATACCAACTTGTCACGATCCGAAATTCCCACCGTCGGCATTGTGATGGCGCCTAACATTCCACTTGCTAGGCAAGCCGACATTAGAGAGTTACTAAGCCAATTCTTATTCAATTCAGGAAATAACAGTAAATAAGTTAAAATGAAATACAATGAGTGTGGAATAATATGAAAACTTCATCATTTACTACTACCCGGATCTGGTGTCACAATTCACGAACATTCTAGGATATATTACAAGTAAAAGTCTGAAAGAAATATAACTGTTTGAACGAAAGAAACAGTAAAACAGAAAAGATAGACGGGAACTAGCATCGGTCCCGGCAAAGACCCCTCTTTCGTTCGAGCAAAGGGCGCCTAACCTGAAAGAAGGTTCGGTTCGAAAGGCATGGTTTTCAGTATGTCTCCAAAAAGGGCCCCACTAGTCCGGCTAGCTAGTGAGCGGTTCTTTCGGGCGGGAAGCAGGCCGGGCCCAAAGAAAAAAGAGAAGGAAAGCAAAAGAGACAGAGTCCAAACGCTTTCCATAATAGGTACACGACAAATGTCTGGATTATTTTTATAGTAGAAATGGTAGTCTCTGAAGGATGAGAACCAACTATGTAGCATCTACATCGAGAATTCAAGGAAGGTCAGCGAATGCCGACAGATCTACCACAAGTCTCCGGTGATCCGGTCCGAACTGCTATGCCTCTCGATCAACTGGGACCAATACCAAAATCTGCACAGGAAGTGCAGAGTACAGTATCAGTACAACCAACCCCATATACTGGTAATATATATATATATATATATATATATATATATATATATATATATATATATATATATAACGGCAAGTAAAAGCTAGACAAGTAATATCGGGAGGGGAGACATGGTTAGGGGATCACAAGATAAGGAATCACAGTAGTAATAAGAACTTGATCAACCAACATGCCTTGAACCAAGAAGAACAAGTAAACACAGTAAAAGAAAATGCACGGTATCACCCTTCGTGCTTTTACTCTCAACCTCGCCATATAAATCAATAGATATGTTACGGCATCACCGTTCGTGCATTAACTCTCATAACGCGGCACGGCATCGCCTTTCGTACATTAACGCTCACAATTTGGCACTGCATCACCCTTCGTGCATTAATACTCACAATATGGCACGGCATCACCCTTCAGGCATTAACACTCTCCCTTACCAAGAACAATGAACAAATGACAACAGGGAGATAGAAATAACAAGAACAAGTCTTACTTCAATATTTGGTTCCACAACACCAACCTCAACTTTGAATCAATACTCAATTATTACCAAAGTCCGTAAATATGATAAGAACGACCAACATAACGATTGACTAGTGTAAGCATGGATAATACGATCAAGGAAAGCAACAATTACTAGAATAAGACCCACCCGCATGCTATAACCCGACAACAACGCATAGGTACTCGTCACCTCACTTATATGTTGTGTCCAACATTGAAACACGTAGCAAATAGACAATTAAGTCCTAATCCCTCAAGCCAAGGTTAACCATGACACTTACCTTGCTCGAACAGCCAAACTCAATGCTCAACCACAGCTTTTCCTCTCAAACAAGCCTCGGAACCAATAGAATCTGACAAATTACCAACCAAACAATTCATATTAAGCCTTAGGAACTACCCATGATTGTAAAGAATTCAATTTACGTCATGATTGAAAAAATCAACAAAAGTCAACACCTGGACCTGCTTGGTCCAAACCCGAAATCCGGACCAAAATCCGATTACCCATTCACCCCGAGCCCGGTTATGTAATTGGTTTAGGAATCCGACCTCAATTTGAGGTCTAAATTCCCAATTTACCAAATTCCTAGTTTCTACCCAAAAACTCCCAATTCTGCCATGAAAACTCTAGATTATAGGTTGAAAACTTGTGAAATGTAGTGAAAGATTGAAAGAAACTAGTTTGGAATCACTTACCAATGATTTGGGAAAAAAAAGTTCTTTAGAAAATCGCCTCTAAGGTTTTAGGTTTTGAAAATTTGAAGAATGAGAGAAAAATCCCGTCTAAGTCATATTTTGTTCTGCAGATGTCGTATTTGCGACCTGGGCTTCGCAAATGCGAAAGCCCGCAAATGCGAAGGAACCATCGCAAATGCGAAGCCCTTCACACCTCTGCTTTCTTCACAAATGCGAAGACTAGTTCGCAAATACGAACTCTGAAGCATCCGCAAATGCGATCCAGTGATCGCATTTGCGATCATTCCCTACCCAACACCCACTTCGCAAATACGAAACTATGTTCGCAATTGCGATGTCTGGCCTTCCCGCAAATGCGACCTCATGATCGCAAATGCGAATTTATGCTAACTCAGGCACCCTTCGCAATTGCAAAGAATTGGCTTGCAAATGCGAGCATGACAAGAATAGGGAATGTTCGCAAATGCGAACACTGATCTCGCAAATGCGAGATCAAAGACCAGACACCAGAAATTGCAAACACCAGTTGAGTTCTAAGTCCTCTCTTCACTCCGTAGCCTATCCGAAACTCACTCGAGCCCTCGGGGCTCTAAACTAAAAGTGCACAGTAGTCTAAAAATATTGTACGAACTTGCTCGCGCGATCAAATTGCCAAAATAACGCCTAGAACTACGAATTGAACACCAAATCAAATGAAATTTTCAAGAAAACTTTGAAACTTCTATTTTCACAACCGGAAGTCCGAATCACGTCAAACCAACTCCGTTTTTCACCAAATTTCACAGACAAGTCATAAATATAGTATTGGACCTATACTGGATTCCATAACCAAAATACGGACCCGTTATCCAAAAAGTCAAACTTTGGTCAAATATTTCAATTTCATTAAGCCTTTAACAATTAAATTTCGACAAAGTCCGATATCTCGAGCGAGGGACTTCCAATTTCGATTCCGGGCATATGCCCATGTCTCAAGTCACGATACGGATCCACCGGGACCGTCAAAATACGAATCCGGGTCCGTTTATTAAAATATTGACCGAAGTCAACTCAAATGAAGTTTTAGGCAAAATTTCTTATTTTTAACAGTTTCTAACATAAAACCTTTCCTGAAAGACGCACGGACTGCGCACACAAATCGAGGAAGGCCTAAAGATGATTTTTAAGACTTCAGATCACAGAATTAGATTTCAAACATGAGATGACTTATCGGGTCATCACAAAAAGGGAGAATGAATATTTAAAACGTCTAATTTTTTCCTTTTATATAACGTAGAATAAGAGTGACAAGAAATAAACGAAATAGTTAATAAGCTCTATTTGGATCTTGTTTATAACCAAAAATAAATATAGTCAAACTCAAATTCAGATGATACATATTCACTCTTGGAAATTGTGTCACCGGTAGTCTTTCTACTACTTATTACTTATTTAAAAAATATATATCAAAAAGGTCTTGATTGTTGTTTAATCAGTACCTTGCCTATGCAAGTGTGAAAGTGAAGTCGTTTACCATGAATTTAATGGTGAACCCAAAAGTACTCGTTGAAAATATATAAAAGACGCCGTCATTACATAATAATAACTCATGTATAAATAATATGAACTTTTTTTATATATTCATATTAATTCTAAAGGTTCAAGCATGGTTATTAGCTACCTTTAGTTTCAAATTAAACATCCAGTGTAGTGTCCATTATCGATCTTTTAGTCAATATATTATTATAATATATACTAATTTCTCGATGCACGTGTATGCTGAGTCGTATAGTACATGATTTTATAAAATAATATTAATATTATTAAAATAAAATTTTGAGTAAATAATTATACATGAAAAAATAAAGTGCAAGTTTTAGCGAATGATCAATGTGGATCGTCTGTGATTTATTTTTTGATGTTAAGATGATAGGATATCCTCTTAACTTACAAAGGTGAACTATTATAGTTTAATTAGAAACTTTTAATTTTTTGCTTATTTTGATTTTATGAGGTGCAAATGTGTAATGAAGTGTATCTCATCTAATAATACTTCCACTCATATATAATATTTCCTGGTGTATATTTTTTTATTAGTTCTTGTTACTCTATCATCACCTCTTGTTGTGGATATTGGCTCCCTTTAGAAAGTGCAACATAAAGTTTGCCATATGATAAAATATGTTGTGGTAGATACAGTTCAACATTGAAGATTGTTTGGCCATGTGAATTATCTATCATCATGCAAAAACATAATGTACTTTTGGACGAATTTGAAAGCATATTCTTCATTTTTAGATGAAGTTGAATTCTCTAGACAAACACATACTTGATAGCAAATTACCGTTAAAGTTTGTGTATGTTGATATTATTATCAAATTTATAGCTAATCCTTGTACCGTTACACACACATACATATACCCACACATGCATACACACACACACACACACACACACACACATATATATATATATGTGTGTGTGTGTGTGTGTGTGCGCGCACGCGCGCGCGCGCGCGCACGCAATAAAAGAACTGATGCTGACAAAGAAAAAAAAAATAAAGATACACTTTGGTTTTCTATGGTATATCACAAGATTTGTACTTCATAGGAATTATTTTGCGTATAGTCTTATAACCCAGAGAAGCAATAACATGCATGCTTTACATGTGTTGTCAAGCTTCCCAATGCGGGAGTAGGACTTCTCTCTCCGATACTTAAGAACACAATTATTTTGTTATAATGTTACCTTTCCTCAAAGGGTTATCAAAATTAATAATAATATACATATGAAAAGAAAAATAAAGATAATGATCCAGTAAGTGGTGCACGAAAGCACCAAACGCTCCCTTGAGTTAAAGACGGAATGATGCAATTGTCTTCTCCCGCAAGGCAACAACTCTGACCGATTAGCATAACAATAAACAATGCAATGCAAATTAGGTAATTCAAACATATATATTATTAGTGTTAACCTTTTAGCATGTTATCTCTCATTCATTTAACTAAATATCAAATTGCAGATAAATTTTTCCTCAAATGGATCTTATTAGAAGAACCATAACCTTATCATAAATGAACGAATCATGTAAATATGTAAATTTACATTCATTGATACATGTAATACTTTGTTAAGAAAGCATGTCAATAAATATAAATCTAATAATTAATATTTAAGAATAGTAGATATATCACATTATCAAATTTTATATGCAACTATTTTGGAGATTGTATTAATTCATAGAATGATATTCTTCTCTATATTTTTTTTACCAATTATCATATCTTTCTTCTCGTTTATGGGGTGCATAATTAGTCCTTGAATATATCTATTTCTTCACTATATGACTTATAATCCTCATCCAAATTCAAAAAAGTAAATATTTAAATTAGTAAGTATATACCTCCTTTCTACTTCCTTCAGCCAAGATAATCATTGCTATAGAAGAGCAAAATAAGTATCTAAGTTCTTCTTCTTTTTAACTTATCTTTAACTCCTTGTAGATTCAATAGGAGATTTTATATTCTTTTATTGAAAGAATAACTAAGATTCATACTACATATTATCAGAGTTATTATACTCTCGAGTCTTGTCTACAATTAACGGAATATCATCTTCAATTATTAAATTATTAACTACCAGTGTGGAATTATTTCAAATTACTTTAATTTTTAGTTTAAAATTTCCTTTTCTGTATGCATTTTTTATCCTTCATTGAGAAGTATTTAACTCCTCTATCACTTAATTTGTAGGATTGACTTTCTTTTCCAATAAATTTTTACCTAATCCTTTATATTCTAGAAAATATTAAAATTTAATTGTTTAGTCTGATCAAATAAACAGCTGTACATTTTTATTGACTTAGAATAATATACATATAATATATCATTTTCATGATCTCAAATAATAGTGTAAATTTGTAATTCATGTCTTGCAATTTTGAAAATAACCTTCCACACATTTGATACATGCAACCAAATTATAAACCAACAAACTAATTTCATTTGCTAAAACAAATGGCAAAATTGACCTAAACATATATTATTTCCAATCGTCACAAGATGTATTTTTTTTTTTGATATCAACATGTAGTTAGCATCTACTTTAATTTTCATAAAAAATGAATTATATAAATCACTTAGGATAGAAAGTTAATTAAAAATGAGTAAAGTAATTAAAGAAAATAAAACCTGATTTTGTCGTCATTTCTTTCTCTGTTCATCCCATTGGCATAGTTTCCCTCATAGAAAATAATTTGAGTCATAAACCATGCTCTAAATGATATGTGATTGGTCAATATATTCCTAAGTCCCTCGGGGTTTGAAGATGCAATTAGGTTTCTTGAATTCTGTGTAAGAATAGAAATAATGAAAATGCATGTCCTTATGATATAAACTTTCAATAAACAATAGGTAATATTTAAACTCTATGTTCCAACACTCGTGTAGTGTAGGTATGTGCTGTTAAGGGACGCGTAAATACAATTACAGGCTCAACCGTATCAATTCTTCTGGTTCAGAATAAGCTAATCGTTTGTTAGTTTTTTTTTAAATAATTAAGGAATTTAAATATTTAGAAGGGCATTTCTGTAATTGAACTTTTAACTTAAGGGCTTCCCACTTTTAATATAGTATAGATATAAATAAGTTATATAATTATTTAATCAGAAAGAAAAATAAAGGAAGTTGATTTGAAAGGGTGTGCTCTTTCATATTAGTAAGAAACTTTTCAAATAAACACACACACACACACATGATTATATATATATATATATATATATGTGTGTGTGTGTGATAATAAATTAGATAATTATTTAATGAAAAAAGGAAAATAAAGGTAGTTGATTTGTAAAGTTAACGTACTCCTTCAAATTTGTTTAACCGTTAGAAGGGTTAAAAATATTGTTGATGAAATTCGAAAATTTTAAAATGTACGATGGGGTTTTCTGCCGGAGGCACTAAGGTTAATTATGAGTTCAATCAAAGTGAAATACAGCTTCCTTAAGTTAAATAATTCAATTTATAATAACTTTTTCCTTTTTAGGTATAAAATATTTATTACCAAGTAACATTCTGTACATACAACTGCATCTGGATTTCATCCAAAGATGCGAAGCAAAAATACTACTAATCACATCCTTAACTACCCGAATCCACCTGATGATGCTCTCATTGAATTTTCTTTTTTCATACAATCAATATTTATATTCTATGTATATCAATACTTATTGTATTGTTTAAAGAAGCAAAATGAACAAACTGTCATGGCATTGGGTATCACGACCCAAAACCTAACCCGTCGTGATGGCGCCTATCGTGGAACTAAGCAAGCCGACATTTTCAAAATGCTTTTAATATATAACAGAAATGAGTTAAGACATTTGAAATAACCAAAGGTTTACACAACAACGGGGTAAAACCCAAAACACAAGTGCAGAATAATAGCCCGACATCGGGGTGTCACTAAGTCATGAGCATCTACAACCAGTCTAGAAACAGAGTTTTACAATAGTGTGCGTCTAATGCCAAAACAGAAAAAAAAAATAACAAGAAAGAAGAGACAAGGACTGCGGACGCTGGCAGCTACCTCGTAAGTCTCCGATAGTCAACCACGCACGAGATCAACACCCTCTGTGACCGGTCTCACCTGGATTTGCACATGAAGTGTAGGGTGTAGCGTGTGTACAACCAACTCAGTAAGTAACAGAAACAAATAAGAAACTGAGAAGCAATGACGAGCTATGCAAATACAGTTTATTTCAGAAATTTCAGTAAAGAATAGACATGCTTCAAATCTGGCAGTGTAAGTCAAATCAGTTCGTGCTCAAGTAAAACCAGATATCGAATCTTCCAGAAAATTTGCACAACAATGACAGATATCAACTAAGTGCATCAACAATGAAAGCAAGTATAGCCTCTTAAGGCAACAGTCGCTCAACTCATCTCAACAGCTCAAACACTCGGCTCTCAGCCCTCAATACACTCAATAGGTACCTGCGTTCACTAGGGATGTACCAACTCCGGAGGGCTTCTTTAGCCCAAGCGTTATATCTCTGCGGCATGTAACCCGATTCAATATATAAACAACCATAAGGCTCATTGCGTCGTGAAACCCGATCCAATATATATAAATAGCCCTAAGGCTCGTTGCGGCATACGACCCGATCCAATATATAAATATCCATAAGGACCCGATCCAATATACACTCACATAGCTCACAACTCAGCACTCAGGTCCTATCTCAATCACCAACCTCTCCGGTCTCTCGGGCTCTAAGAAATCATAAAAATCGGCCCAAACAAAGATAATAACATGTATCGACAAGAAAAAAGAAGAGACGGAGGTGTGATACGCAAATAAAATCATGACTGAGTACAAAACAGTAAATAGCAGCTAATTCAATAAGTACACGACCTTAACGGGTCCCAACAGTGATATCATAAGGCCTAAATATGATTTCTAACATGAATTGCAGTTAAATTTCAATAAAACAGAGGGAACATGTTGTTAACAGTAAGCTATTCGACTCTACAGTCTCACGGGGTGGACCAAGTCAAAATCCCTTTGGTGCACGCCCACACGCCCGTCACCTAGCATGTGTGTCACCTCCAAAATAATCACACGACACAAAATCCGGGGTTTTATACCCTCAAGTCGATTTATAACTGTTACTTACCTCAGTCCAAGCAAAAATCTACTCCAAAATGCCCTTGCCTCGCGAGTCGGCTTCCGAATTTCCCGAATCTAGCTACAAGTAGTACAATACAATCAATGTAGGCTAAAGGGATCAATTCCACAAAAAAATACTAAATTAGACCCAAAAATCTCTATTTGCTCAACCCGGCCCCGGGGTCCACGTCTCGAAATCCGACAAAACTTACAAAACCTGAAAGCCCATTCACTCACGAGTCTAACCATGCCAAACTTACTCCAATCCGATAATAAAATCCCAGTCAAAACCCCAAAAATCTAACTCAAGAACACTTCATCTTCTTCCCCAATTTTCACCCCAAATCACAAATTAGATGATAAAATTAAAGATATAATCATGGGATTTAACCAAAACCAAGTAAGAATCACTTACCCCAATCAACTGCGCGAAAATCACTTCAAGAATCGTCTAAATCTGTGGTCTCTAGCTTAAAATATGAAAAATGGGCTCAAACCCTCAATTTTGAAATTAATATTGTCTGCCCAGATTTCCTTCTTCGCAAATGCGTCCGTCCTCTCGCGTTCGCGTAGACCAAAATGACCGCCTCTCAGCTTAACTCATCGCGAACGCTTCCCTCTCTTCGCGAACGCGATGCTTTACGAACTCTGACCTTCGCGAACGCGACCCATGCATCGCGAACGCGTAGAACAAAAGGCTGGGGGTCCCCAGCTACCTCACTCCTCACTCCCGCGTTCGCGATGCACACGCAGACCACACCTTCGCATTCATATCCTCTTCTTCGCGAATGCGAAGAACAAATCCTCCTCATCTCACAAACACTCTTCGCGAACGCGAGGATCCTCTTGCGAACGCGTAAGAAACCAGAAACATACAGCAGCAGATAACAGCTATCTCACAAAGGCCAAAAATGATCCGTTAACCACCCGAAACTCACCCGAGGCCCTCGGGACCTCAACCAAACATACCAACAAGTCCCAAAAAATCATACGAACTTATTCGAATCCTTAAATCACCTCAAATAACCTCAAAAACACGGATTACACACGGATTCAAGCCTAATGAACTTTTAAACTTCCAAATTTCACAAACAACACCGAAACATATCAAACAACGTCGGACTGACCTCAAATTTTGCACACAAGTCATAAATGACACTAAGAACCTACTCGAATTCCCGAAAATCAAATCCGACCCTGATATCAAAATTTTCACTGTTGGTCAAATTCGCCAAAATTCCAACTTTCGTCAATTCAAGCCTAATTCTACCACGGACCTCCAAATCACATTCTAGACGTGCTCCTAAGTCCAAAATCACCTAATGGAGATAATAGAACCATCAAAATTCAAATCCAAGGTCGTTTACACATAAGTCGACATCCGGTCGACTTTTCCAACTTAAACTTCCAATTAAGAGACTAAGTGTCTCAATTCACCCCAAAATCACTCCGGACCTTAACCAACTAACCCGGTAAGTCATAATACAGATGTAGAACACAAAAGAAGCAGGAAATGAAGGAACGGGGCTACAACTCTCAAAATGACCGACCGGGTCGTTACATCCTCCCCCTCTTAAACAAACGTTCGTCCTCGAACGAGTCTAGAAATATACATGGAGTCTCAAATAGGCGTGGATACCTACTCCGCATCTCCCGCTCGGTCTCCCAAGTAGCCTCCTCCACGGGCTGACCTATCCACTGCACTTTCACTAAAGCTATATCCTTAGACCTCAACTTTCGAACGAGCCGCCCCAAAATGACCACCGGCTCCTCATCATGAGTCAAATCACCATCTAACTGGATCGAGCTGAAATCCAAAACATGAGACGGATCGCTGATATACTTCTGAAGCATAGAAGCATGAAATACTAGATGCACAATTGATAAGCTGGGTGGCAAAGCAAGCTCGTAGGCCACCTCCCCAATCCTCCGAAGCACCTCAAACGACCCAATAAACCGAGGGCTCAACTTGCCCTTCTTCCCAAATGTCATAACACCCTTTATGGATGAAACCTTCAGCAGAACCTTCTCCCCAACCATGTAAGATACATTACGGACCTTCCTGTCAGCATAACTCTTTTGTTTCGACTGCGCCATGCGAAGCCGCCCTGAATCAATTTCACCTTGTCCAATGTATCCTGAACCAAGTCTGTACCCAAAAGCCTAGCCTCACACGGCTCAAACTAACCCACCTGGGATCCACGCCTCTACATAGCCTCATACGGAGCCATCTGAATGCTCGACTGATAACTATTGTTGTAAGCAAACTCCGCAAGCGGCAGAAACTGGTTCTATGAACCCCCTAAATCAATAACACATGCGCGTAGCATGTCCTCCAATATCTAAATAGTGCGCTCGGACTGTTCGTCTGTCTGAGGGTGAAATGTTGTACTCAAATCAACCTGAGTGCCCAACTCTCGTTGCACGGCTCTCCAAAACTGCAATGTAAATTGCGTGCCTCTATCTGAAATGATGGAACTGGCACCCCATGAAGGAGAACAATCTTTCTGATGTAAATCTCAGCCAATCGCTATGAAGAATAAGTAGTACCAACTGGAATGAAGTGCGCAGACTTGGTCAGCTGATCCACAATCACCCAAATAGCATTGAACTTCCTCGAAGTCTGTGGGAGTCCAAGTACAAAATCCATGGTGATCCACTCCCATTTCCACTCCGGGATCTCTAACCTCTGAAGCAAGCCACCCGGTCTCTGATGCTCATATTTTACCTGCTGACAGTTGAGACACCGAGCTACAAACCCAACTATATCTTTCTTCATCTGTCTACACCAGTAGTGCTATCACAAATCGTGGTACATCTTCGCGGCACCCAGATGGATGGAATGCCGCGAGCTGTGGGCCTCCTCAAGAATCAACTCCCGTAGTCCATCTACATTGGGCACACATATCGGGCCCTACATCCTCAATGCCCCATTATCACCAATAGTCACATCTCTGGCATCACCGTGCTGAACCCTGTCCTTGAGGACAAGCAAATGAGGATCATCATACTGGCGCTTTCTGTTGCGATAAAACAAGGAAGACAGAGAAACTACACAAGCTAGGACCCGACTGGGCTCCGAAATATCAAACCTCACGAACCGATTGGCAAGGCCTGAACATCAAATACAAGGGGTCTCTCACCAACAGGAAGGAATGCAAGACTACCCATACTCACCGCCTTCCTACTCAAGGCATCGGCCACCACATTGTCCTTTCCCGAGTGGTACAAAATGGTAATATCATAGTCCTTTAGTAGCTCCAACCATCTCCGCTGCCTCAAATTGAGATCCTTTTGCTTGAACAAGTCTGGAGGCTACGATGATCAGTAAATACCTCACAAGACACACCATAGAGGTAGTGCCTCCCAATCTTCAACGCGTGAACAATGGCAGCCAACTCCAAATCATGAGTATGGTAGTTCTTCTCACGGGGCTTCTAATAACGCGAATCATAAGCAATCACTCTACCCTCCTACATCAAAACACACCCAATACCAATCCGAGAAGCATCACAATATACGGTATAAGAACCAGAAGCTGATAGTAGAACTAGAACTGGAGATGTGGTCAAGGCAGTCTTGAGCTTCTGAAAGCTCGCCTCAACTCATCCGACCACCTGAAAGGAGCACCCTTTTGGGTCAATTTGGTCAAGGACGATGCAATAGACGAGAAACCCTGCACGAATCGAGGGTAATAACCAGCCAAACCAAGAAAGCTCCGAATTTTGGTAGCTGAGGACGGTCTGGGCCAACTCTGGACCGCCTCTATCTTCTTTGGATCTACCTGAACACCCTCACTGGACACCACGTGCCCCAAGAACGCCACTGAACTGAGCCAAAACTCGCACTTGGAGAACATGGTATAAAGTTTCTCCTCCCTCAACCGCTAAAATACCACCCTCATATGTTGGGTGTGCTCCTCCTGGCTACGAGAGTACACTAGGATATCCATCGATGAATACGATAACGAACGAGTCGAGATAAGGCCGGAACACGCTGTTCATCAAATGCATGAACGTCGCTGTGACATATGTCAACCCAAAAGACATCACGAGGAACTCATAATGACCATAACGGGTCCTGAAAGCCGTCTTAAGAATGTCCGAATCCCGAACCTTCAGCTGGTGATACCCGAACCTCATATCGATCTTGGAGAACACCCTCGCTCCATGAAGCTGTTCAAATAGATCATCAATACGAGGCAAAGGATACTTGTTCTTGATTGTGACTTTGTTCAACTGCCTGTAACCAATGCACATTCTCATAGTGATATCCTTCTTCTTCACAAATAGAACTGGAAGTTGTTCCTTCAATTCCTTCAATAGGTGACACACTAGGCCGGATAAACCCCTTATCAAGGAGTTCTTGAAGTTGTTCCTTCAATTCCTTCAACTCCGCCGGTGCCATACGATACAGTGGAATAGAAATGGGCTGAGTGACCGATACCAGATCAATATCGAAGTCAATATCCCTATCTGGCGGCATGCCCGGTAGGTCTGCAGGAAACACATCCGAAAAATCTCGCCCTACCGGAACAGAATCAATAGTAGGGGTCTCTGCATTGACATCCCTCACAAAGGCCAAATAAGAAAGACAACCCTTCCCAACCATCCGCTGTCCTTCACGAATGAAATCACTCTACTGGAAACATAATTTAATGAACCTCACCACTCAATCCGTGGCAATCCCGGCATCGCCAACGTCACAGTCTCAGCGTGACAGTCCAGAATAGCATGACATGGAGACAGCCAATTCATACCCAATATCACATCAAAATCAACCATACTAAGCAGCAACAAATCAACTCTAGTCTCTAATCCCCCAATAGTCACTACATACGACTAGTACACGCGATCCACAAAAATAGTATCGCCCACCAGCGTAGATATATGAGTAGATGAGACTAAAGACTCACGGGGCATGTCCAGATAATGAGCAAAATATGACGATACATATGAATAGGTGGAACCAAGGTTAAATAATACAGAAGCATCTAGATGACATACTAAAATAATACCTGCAATCACTGTGTCTGAAGCAATAGCATCCGGTCTGGCAGGGTATGAATAGAAACGGGCCTGACCGCCACCTGATCGGCCTCCCCCTCTAGGGTGACCCCTAGCTGACTGAGCACTAGCCCAAGCTGGCTGAGTGGGTGGTGAGGTAACGGGTGCTGAAGTCGAAGGCTAACCCTTCTGCTGCTGAGTTGGACCTCCCACTAGGCAGGGACATTGCCTCCTGATAAGACCAAACTCTCCACACTCGTAGCAACTCCTCGGTGCTGGTGGTAGGGACTGAAGGGAGCCCCAAGCACCGGGATAACTAGTAGAAGGACCTGGCATAGATGATCCCTGACCCGATGGAGCACAGGACGAACTCTGAGCTGGAAGGGCGCTGAGAGATGAGTGACCCTGATGAGAACTGTGAGAACCATGGCTAGATGATGCACCACGATGAACTAGGCGAGCCGTCTGAGCATGCTTGTAAGGACGACCTCTGCCGTGGTGGAACTGACCTCCAGAAGGAACACCACCAAAACTACCTGATCAACGAGGCCTCTTGGCCTCACTCTCAATCCGCTCCTGGCGGCACACAGACTCTATCTCGCGAGCAATGTCAACAACCTCCTCAAAAGTAGCACCGGTCACCCTCTCCCTAGTTATAAACACCCGCAGTTGAAATGTGAGGCCAGCAACGAACCTCCTGTTCCTCTCCCTATCAGTGGGAACTAGCCAAACTGCATGACGGGCCAACTCAGAAAACATCATCTCATCCTACGTCACAGTCATATCATCCTGACGTAACTGCTCGAATTGTATACGTAGCTCTGCTCTCCGAGATTGTGGTACATACTTCTCCAAGAAGAGAACAGAGAACTCCTTCCATATAAGTGGCGCTGCACCAACCGGCCTACGCCTCTCATAAGCCTCCCACCAAGTGATGGTAGCTCCATTGAACTGAAAAGTAGTGAATGAGACCCACTGGTCTCCAGAATACCTGTTGTACGGAGGATCCTCTGACATCCGTCCAAGGAACCCTGGGCATCCTCTCCCTCTGCACCGCTAAAGGATGGAGACTGGAGCTTTCCAAACCTCTCCAATCTATGCTGCTCATCATCAGGCATGACAGGAACCACATAGTCCTGAGCGGCTGCAACCGGCTGGGCTGGTGGTACCCCCGGTATCTGAAGTCCCTGCACCACCTGCTCGGGTGTGCGGGCGGCGGGAGTTTGAGCACCTCCCCCGGCCTGAGAAGTGGCTGCTGCGGTAGGAACAGAAACCGCCTCAGCAAGGTTGGTGTACACGGTCAAAATCTGAGCTAAGGCCTCCTGAAGGCCTGGGATAACAATGGGCACAGCTGGTGCCTGAGCTGGCCCCACTGGTGCATCTACAACTGGAACCTGATCCTGAACTGGGGCAACTGGTAGATCTGCAAGTGCTGCCCTGGCTGTTGTGCGGTCTGCACGCATGCCCCCACCACGGTCTCTACCGCGACCTCGGCCTCTCCCGGCCCCATCGGGTGGTACTGCTGGCTGTCCGTCCTGACCAGTAGCGCGTGTCCTCACAAAATCTGAGGGAATAGAATAATAGAAGTTTAGTCACCAGAATCAACAGGTTCGCACGATAAGAATTCAAGAACGTGAAGTTTCCTAAGGGTTCTGCAGCCTCTCGAAGATAAGTCCAGACGTCTCCGTACCGATCCGTAAGACTCTACTAAACCTACTCATGACTCGTGAGATCTATGTAACCTCGCCTCTGATACCAACTTGTCATGAACCAAAACCAAACCCGTCGTGATGGCGCCTATCGTGGAACTAGGAAAGCCGACATTTTTAAAATACTTTCAATATATAACAGAAATGAGTTAAGACATTTAAAATAACTAGAGGTTTACACAATAACGAGGTAAAACCCAAAACACAAGTGCGAAATAATAGCCCGACATCGGGGTGTCACTAAGTCATGAGCATCTACAACCAGTCTAGAAACAGAGTTTACAATAGTCTATGCCAAATGCCAAAACAGAAAAGAAAAGATAACAAGAAAGGAGAGACAAGGACTGCGGACGCCGGCAGCTACGTCGTAAGTCTCCAATAGTCAACCACGCACGAGATCAACACCCTCTGTGAGCGGTCTCACCTAGATCTGCACATGAAGTACGGGGTATAGTGTGAGTACAATCAACTTAGTAAGTAAGAGAAAAAATAAGGAACTGAGAAACAGTGATGAGCTAGGCAAATACAGTTTATTTCAAAAATTTCAGTAAAGAATAGACATGCTTCAAATATGGCAGTTTAAGTCAAATCAGTTCGTGCTCAAGTAAAACAACACATCAAATCTTCTAGAAAATTTGCACAACAATGAAAGATATCACTAAGTGCATCAACAATGAAAGCAAGTACAGCCTCTCAAGGAAACAGTCGCTCAACTCATCTCAACAGCTCAAACACTTGACTCTCAGCCCTCAATACATACACTCAATAGGTACCTGCGCTCACTGGGGGTGTACAGACTCCGGAGGGGCTCTTTCAGCCCAAGCACTATATCGCTGCGACGTGCAGCCCTATCCACTATATAAACAGCCATAAGGCTCATTTTGGCATGCAACCCTATCCAATATATATAAATAGCACTAAGGCTCGTTGCGGCGTGCAACCCGGTCCAATATATAAATAGCCATAAGGCTCGTTGCGGCGCGCAACCCGATCCAATATACACTCACATAGCTCACAGCTCGGCACTCTAGCGTTATCTCAGTCACCAACTTCTCCAGTCCCTCGGGCTCTCAGAAATCATATGAATTAGCCCAAACAAAGATAATAACATGTATCAACAAGAAACAAGAAGAGACAGAGGTGTGATACGCAAGCAAAATCATGACTGAGTACAAAATAGCAAATAACAGCTAATTCAACAAGTACACGACCTCAACGGGTCCCAACAGTTATATCATAAGGCCTAAGCATGATTTCTAACATGAATTGCAGTCAAATTTCCATAAAATAGAGGGAACATGTAGTTAACAGTAAGCTATTCGACTCTACAATCTCAAGGGACAAACCAAGTCACAATCCCTTCGATGCACGCCTACACGTCCGTCACCTAGCATGTGCGTTATCTCCAAAATAATCACACGATATAAAATCCGGGGTTTCATACCCTCAGTACCAGATCTAGAACTATTACTTACCTCAGTCCAAGCAAAAATCTACTCCAAAATGCCTTTGCCCCGCGAGTTGGCCTCCGAATGTCCCGAATCTAGCCACAAGCAGTACAATACAATTAATATAGGCTAAAGGGGTCAATTCCACAAGAAAACTAATAAATTAGACCCAAAAATCCGAATTTTGGCTCAACCCGGCCCCGGACCCACGTCTCGAAATCCGCAAAAGTTATAAAACCCGAAAGCCCATTCACTCATGATTCTAACCATACCAAATTTACTCCAATCCGATAACAAAATCTCAGTCAAAACTCCAAAAATCTAACTCAAGAACACTTCATCTTCTTTCCCAATTTTTACCCCAAATCACAAATTCGATGATAAAATTAAAGATATAATCATGAGATTTAATAAAAACCAAGTAAGAATCACTTACCCCAATCAACTCCACAAAAATCCCTTCAAGAATCGCCCAAATCCGTGGTCTCTAGCTCAAAATATGAAAAATGGGCACAAACCCTCGATTTTGAAATTAATACTGTCTGCCCAGATTTCCTTCTTTGCGAACGCGTCCGTCTGCTCGCGCTCGCGTAGACCAAAATGACTGCCTCTCAGCTTAACTCATCGCGAACGCGTCCCTCTGTTTGCGAACGTGATGCTTTACCAATTCTGACCTTCACAAATGCGAGCCATGCATCGCGAACGCGTAGAACAAAAGGCTGGGGTCCCCAGCTACCTCACTCCTCTTCGCGAACGCGACCCCACTCCCGCGTTCGCGATGCACACACAGACCACACCTTCGCGTTCGCATTCTCTTCTTCGCGAACGCGAAGAACAAATCCTCCTCAGCTTACAAACACTCTTCGTGAACGCGTAAGAGGGAACCAGAAACTTACATCAGCAGATAACAGCTATCTCACAAAGGTCAAAAATGATTCGTTAACCATCCGAAACTCACCCGAGGCCCTCAGGACCTCAACCAAACATACCAACAAGTCCCAAAACATCCTACGAACTTAGTCGAATCCTTAAATTACCTCAAATAACCTCAATAAAACGGATTACACATGGATTCTAGTCTAATAAACTTCTAAACTTCCAAATTCCACAAACGACGTCGAAACCTATCAAACCATGTTCGATTGACCTCAAATTTTGCACACAAGTCATAAATGACACTACGAACCTACTCCAATTCCCCGAAATCAAATCCGACCCCGATATCAAAATTTCCACTGCCGGTCAAATTCGCCAAAATTCCAACTTTCGCCAATTCAAGCCTTATTCTAATATATGGACCTCCAAATCACATTACGGACGTGCTCCTAAGTCCAAAATCACCTAATGGAGCTAATGGAAGCATCAAAATTTAAATATGAGGTCTTTTACATATAAGTCGACATTCGGTCGACTTTTCCAACTTAAACTTCCAATTAAGAGACTAAGTGTCTCAATTCACTCCAAAATCACTTCGGACCCGAACCAACTAACCCGGTAAGTCATAATACAGTTGTAGAACACAAACGATGCAGGAAATGGGGGAACAGGGCTACAACTCTCAAAACGACCGACCGAATCGTTACATTAGGCAATATAAAATAAACTGTGCTCACAGATTATTACCAAGAAAGTAAAGTAATGCAAGCTTTTTTAATTAAATCCAGGAGATAGCTACTGAAACAAGCTAAACAGAAAAACAGCAAAGAATGTTTTAAAGAAAAAAGCATGCATAGACAGCAATTGCCATTATTACGATGAAATTATGATGAAAGCTGAAAGTATATAAAAGTATTTCAAAAAATTGTAAATTTTTACATGCCGTTTCATAAATAATTATAAAATTTGTCATATAATTTTTCCGTTTGGTTCATTTTAGTTAATTTTAGTTGAATCAAACCAAATCAAATAGTGGTACTTTGAACACTCAAATCTTGAAGAAGTATTAGGTGGAATACACGTCATGTACCTCATAAAATCAAAATAGGTAAAAAGTTCGCATGAGTCAAATTAAATTTTGATTATTCTTCTTCGTAGATTTAGATAATAATCAATCATGGCAAACAAGTCAGCCTACAATGATCAATACTGTTCATTCACAAAAAATTGTATTTTATTTTTTCATGTATAATTATTTATTCAAATTTTTATTTGAGTAATACTAATATTATTTTGCAAATTTATGTACTACATAATTAGACATACACTTGCAACGCACGTACGGAGAAACTAGTACTAGAAATAATCGAATGTCATTTTAGGCTTTAAACCCCATCAGAGCTTCAGAAAAGAAAGTGCAAAGTGAAAATCCTTTTGTTTTTAAGAGGGGTACCCTCAGTTGCTCTCATGTTTCTTTAGCTGAATGCACTATGCAGGGAAACACCCAAAAAAAAGGTGCATCTCTACAAATGGTATTGCAACTTCACTATAAACCAGCGGGGATCCAGACGATAGGGGGCGAGCTACACCTATTGTCTTTTAATTGAGGTATATATGTAATTAAAAATGTCCAAAACATATCATATCGTAATACTAAGTTTAAATTCATTGTCAGAAAAAACAATGTGGGTGTGGAGTATCAGAGAAAAGAGGTGGGTGCATATATAGTACTATGTGGAGTCCAAAACCTAAATAATGGTATTTTGGATTCAAAATACCTATATACAGTTAAAAAAAAATTACATTTCTAACTAAAATGCAGTATTATACTGCATTTTAGTTTAACGGAAAGTTAGCCGTTAAAGGAAAACATAGTATAATACTGTGTTTTAACTAATAAATTATTTTTTAATGTAAAACGCATTATACTACAACGTTTATAATGCGTTTTATTCTTAAAGCCATTCTTACGCCGGCAACTTCTTTGCCACATTTTTGGTGGAGTTCAAGTGTTCAACTATTTGTTTTCTTTCATATTCTTATTACTTTAATAATTTTTGTTTTTCCTTTATTTTTTTATTATTGAAAAGTTTAATAATATAAAAATATTTTTTATTTTCTTTCATAGTTACACTTAAATATTTTAAATTTAGCATGAGCTAATATAAGAATCTGAAAAGGTAAAGTATTACTTTTTTAGTGTTGAAAACAAATATTTAGTTTTTTAATTAACTACTTTATATTTTACTCAGACTGACACATACTTTACATTTTACATTAAATAAAGTGCCATTTTTAAGGGCTTCATTGAATTTGGAGAAGTAATAGTAATACATTTGTGACGACCCAACCCGTCGTCTCATGTATTACAGCCCCGTTTCCCCCATTTACTGCTTCTTCATGTTTCATTATCAGCAACGAGTGAGTTATAGTTGAATTGAATTGGTTTGGATAGGAAATGAGACACTTAGTCTCTTTAAGGAAGGCTTAAGTTGGAAAGGTCAACCGGACGTTGACTTATGAGTTAGAAGGCTCGGATGTGATTTCCGGTGATTCGGTTAGCTTCGGGGGATGATTTGCGACTTGGGAGTGCGATCGGAATTGCTTTTGGAGGCCCGGTGTAGAATTAGGCTTGAATTGGCGAGGTTAGTATTTTGGCGAATTCCGGTGGATGGGTGAGAATTTGATTCGGGGGTCGGAATGGAATTCGGAGAGTTGTTGTAGCTTCGTTAAGTGATTTTGGATATGTGTGCAAATTTTCAGGTCATTCGGACATCGGTTGGTCGGGTTTTTGATCGAAAGTGCATTTCGGAAGTTCTTGAAGAACTTAGGCTTGAATCCGATGTGAATTGATGATTTTAGTGTTGTTAGGTGTGTTTTGATGAATGGAGCAAGTTCGTATGATGTGTTGGGATATGTTGGTGCCTTTGGCTGAGGTCCCGGGGGCCTCGGGGTGAATTCGGGTGGTTAAACGGAGAATTCGGAGTTTGTTGCATGTTTGAAGTTTGCTGGTTCTGTCATTTCCGCATCTGCGAAAAGGGACCGCATAAGCGGTTCCGCAGATGCGACGTATTGGTCGTAGAAGCGGTCCTTGAGGGACCAGGGTTTTCCGCAGTAGCGGACGTGGATCTGCAAATGCGGCGACCGTAGAAGCGGTTCTAGACCGCATAAGCGGTCCGGGGGAAATTAAGTGAGATCGCAGAAGCGATCGTTTGGTCGCATACGCGGTGACCGCAGGTGCGGCATATTAACCGCAGAAGCGGAAAAACGGTCTGGGTTTAAGTGAACAGTGGTTCACGAATTGGAAAGAGAAGAAAAATATTTTGGACTTCGGCTTAGGCGGTTTCTTGGGCGATTTTGAAGAGAATTCGAAGGGGCTTCATCAGGTATGAACTATTGGACTCGGATTATGTTTATATAGTGTAAATCATGGATTGAACACTGAAATTTAAGGGATTAAATGCTAAAAATGGAGGTTAGGGCTTGAAACTTAAGAGAGCTTAAATTGATGATTTGAGGGGTCAAATGGACTCCGATTCTTGTGAGTTTGATATGTATAGACTCGTGGCGAGATAAGGATCATTTTGATGTAAAGTTTTCTGGATTTCGAGAAGTGGGCCCGGGGCTCGGGTTTTGCTAATTTTGCGATTTTCCATATTTTTCGAGTCTTTTCGATTGGGTTATGTTTCTTTGGCACATTGTAACGTATTCGTTGTGGTTTTGGCCAGATTCGACGCGCAAGGAGGTCGATTTGAGAGGAAAGGGCATTGCGAGCTAGTCTTCGGCCGGCTAGAGGTGAGTAATAGATGTAGATGAGGACCTGAGGGTTTGAAACCCCGGTATATCACATTGTGACGCTATATTGAGGCGAGACACGTACTCTATGACGAGTGCGGGGTCGATTGTGACTGGGGATTGTGACCTAGTCTGTTCCGATTGATGTTCGTACTGTGTTCTTGACCAGAAATTGTTTGGTAATAATCCTACTTTGATTTTATGAATATGTTTGGGGCTTTGTGCCTATCATGTGCATCCTTCAGGGATCCTTATCACTGCTTCCATGATGCTTAGCATATTTCATGATATCAGTCCTGAGTTAGACACTGCCTCAAAATGTTTAGTAAATAAATAAAGGTTTTAAACACTTAGCTCTATAATTCCTAATAATTGAAACTAAAAATGAACAATTTGACTGTGCCCGAGTGGCTTGCATGCATATGTATATCTGGACTGAGTGTGGATCGGGCTGCACGCCGCAGCGAATGCTACGATGATATTGCACTTGGGCTGTAGGAGCCCCTCCGGAGTCTGAACCCCCACAGTGAGCGCGGGTACCCAAATGGATCGGGCTGCGCGCCGCAGCGGTCATGTGCATTGCATTGCATTCATGCATTTATACCTATTTTTCTTACTTGTCCTGGTATTGTTGTTGTTCCACCGTTTTATGTGCTGAATCGCTGATTATAGCTTTATATTGTAATATTTTGGAATTTCTTACTTTCAGCCATTATATATGTTTATTACTCACTGAGTTGGAAGTACTCACTTTACTCCCTGCACCTCGCGTGCAGTTGCAGGTATCGTTCACCCGGTAGCGGGTTATTAGCGGATTGAAGGTATTGTTATTGTAGCTGAGCAAGGTGACCGCCAGCATTCGCGGCACCGGATGTTGTCTTTTGTTTTCCAAAAATTTTACTTGTATATATTTATTGGCCTGTAGTTGTGTTAAGGTTTCCTTAGATGCTCGTGACTTGTGACACCCCGGTCCGGTAGTAATTAACAGTTTCTAATGCCATTAAGTTGTATCTTCTATTCATTTATGTTTAAAAATTATTAGTGAAAGGGTTTGGGTTAGTTGGCTGGCCTTGTCTTCACGAGAGGCGCCATCACGACCGGGTATGGGAATTGGGTCGTGACAAGTTGGTATCAGAGCCTAGGTTACTAGGTCTCACGAGTCATGAGCAGGTTTAGTAGAGTCTCGCGGATCGGTACGGAGACGTCTGTATTTATCCTCGAGAGGCTGCAGAACCTTTAAAAAACCTTCCCATTCTTGGAATTCTTATCGTGCGTACTTGATTCAGCTTGAGATATAACTCTTGAAATTCCTTCCACACGTCTGTATGCGCACGTGAGCGCTCAGTATTATATGTGCCTTGATGGTTTGTGATTCCCCGATCGAGGGGCGAGATGTAATCTTCGTGAGTATGTTGGGCCAGTCTGGAGGACTTGAGGCCGGATCCTTGCCTATGGCTTGAGCACCGAGGTGTTGATTGTGTGAGCAAGTGTTTTGAACTTATATGTTCAGTATTGCCCCTATTAGCCGGAATGGCGGTTTGGTATTCATGTGATGAGTATGTTAGTACTGCGAGATGTAATTATATGACTTGGTGGTGACGAAGAAGTCTGCAGGATAATAGATGAACTGTTGAGTGATTCGACTCCTATTGTGGATTGATGTGTAGCCCGAATTATGGGTGCGTGAAGAACATTGTCGTACCTCCTAGTTGGGAAGTGAAGTGCATTGCATGCGGCGGTATGAGTTCGGACTCAGTAAGACTAATGACTGAGTAACGTATATGATGGTGAAAGGTATGCTGAAGTACTAAATTGAGGCGAAGCAGGGGTCATCTCCTACGGAGTGTTCTTGAGTGGTATGGTCCTTACGTGTATGTTAGAAGATCTCATGTGTAATTGAAGGGTATGTGTTGAAATTTAAAAATTCGGGTCGCTTAAGAGAGTGGACTCAGTTGATGTGGGGATAAATGCGAGGGTTGTAGAGGATTTCAGTACTAGATGATCTGTGTTTTCACAAACTTGTAGATGATTTGAGTTTAATTTCACTATGACATTGTGGCATCATTGGAGTAAAAGTGTTATGAGTTGTTAAGTGTGTCTTACTTGTCACGACCCTAGTTCACCAACCGTGAACATGTCATGACGGCACCTGGTCCCCATGACCAGGTAAGCCTAACATTTGCGGAAATATAATAATTGCGGAAAAATAGAGAAAGTCAAATCAAATATCTAAAGGAAGCTGTACTGAATGCCGCTTGGCAAGTACAACTCAATATCACAAGTCTAAAACAATTCCCAAAACCCGGAAACTCACGGGCAACACAGGCTACAGAAGTGTATAGTAAAGGTTCCAAACTCCAGAATTTCAAACAACCGAAAGAAGGAAAACTAAGTACTAAAGATAGAACAAGAGGGAGACTCGTCGGTCTGCGGACGCAGCAGATCTACCTCGAAGTCTCCGTAGTCCTCCTGCCTCACTGATAGTGTGCCTGAGTGGAGGTACCTGGATGATCTGCACATGAAAAACATGCGCAGGAAGGGCATGAGTACACCACAGAGGTACTCAGTAAGTGCCAAGCCTAACCTCGGTTGGGTAGTGACGAGGAAGGTCAGGGCCCTACTGAGACAAAATATAATAATAATAATAATAATTTAACAATATAAAAATCTGACAGATATAATAAGTACAGCAGTGAGATAAGACAAGCTAAACAAGGCAATAGCAAATACACAAGGATGGAACAACCACAGAATAAGTACAGCTCAATACCAATGGTAACAATGAGGATCTCCCAGGATACCGTCCTGTAGTCCTTTTCTCAACTGTCCAGTGGATCTTCCGGGATACCGTCCCGTAGTCCATCATATGTGTATATCCGAAGGATCTCCCGGGATACCGTCCCGTAGTCCAACTATCAATGTGCAGGGGGATCTATCGGGAATCTAACCCGCAGTCCCAAAGTAAAAGTGCAGGGGGATCTACCGGGAATCGAACCTGTAGTCCCAAAGTAAACAAACAAGGGGGGGAGCTACCGGAATACCACATCCGTAGTCCCAATGTAAATGCGCAATCACAACCAGAAGATACACAGAAATGAAGTACAAAGACAAGCAACGGGTAGTGCTGGCCTAACATGCTTCATGTAGTACAGTCAAGGCAACTTAAGCAAGTAGGAAAGTTAAAACAACTAAACATGCTCTCCTAATCTTGCACATGTTATAGTTGCAAGTAGAATAAAGCAAATATGAAAGAAACTCAATCGCAATATCTTAAGTAAAACCGGATTTTCAACAATTGGCTCAAGTACGCGCTCGTCACCTCGCGTGCAAGGCACTCAAAATACCAAATAACAATATCCTAAGGGGAAAGGTCCCCGCACAAGGTTAGACAAGCCACTTACCTCGAACCGGCTCAATATCAGCTAGAAACCACGCTCTTGCCACGAGTATCCGACTCCAAATAGCCCGAATCTATTCAATTCAATTACACATTGTAAATAATATTGCAAACAACTGATTCCGCTAATAAATTTACAGCTAGGGTGCAAAAATAGGTAAAATGACCAAAACGCCCCTCCAGCCAACGTCTCGGAATCGAATAATCTTCACATTTTCAGAACCCTCGTACTCTCATGAGTCTAACCATATAAAAATCTCCCAAATCGGAGGTCAAATGCCCACTCAAAACTCAATAGTTTAGGTAATGAAGTTTTACCCCAAATTAACCAACTTTTGATCCTAAATTCGAATTCCAATGATGTATTTAGCTATATAATGATGAAATATAATGAAAAGGGATCAAGGAAACGTTACCCAATGATTTTCTCTTCAAAACCCACTCAAAATCGCCTTCTCCCGAGCTCTCAATCGATTTTCAAACTTATGAAATTTAACCCTCGAAATTGATATTTCTGAACAGTCATTTCCGCTTCTGCAGACAAGGGACCACTTCTGCGGACCACGAGCCGCTTCTGCAGTTTTCATTAAAAATCCAGGGTTCCGCTTCTGCGGTCTTAAACCGCACCTGCGGTTGCCGCTTCTGCGAAATACTTACCGCTTCTGCGGTTTCTCACAAAGACTCAGGGCCGCATCTGCGATAGAAGCCTCGTAGGTGCGTAATCGCATCTGCGGTAGATCCTCCGCACCAGCGGAAAAAGCTGAGGGAGCCCAAATTCGCTCCTGCGATGCTAAGGCCACTTCTGCGGTTCCCAAACCGCAGAAGCGAAAATACCAGAAGGGAAAAACTTCAGCTGCTGCAACACTTCTCAAATTTTGCTGTTAACCACCCGAAATCATACCGAGGCCCCCGGGGCCTCAACCAAAAGCACCAATACCACCTAATACCTTATTCAAACTTGTACCATTCCTTAAAACACCTAAAACAACACCGGAAGTCCGATTAAATCAAGGATTCAAGCCTAAGAACTTCAAATTCCAACAAAACACACTTTTGATCAAAAACCTAACCAAACCTCGCCCGAATGACCTGAA
Source organism: Nicotiana attenuata (assembly GCF_001879085.1). Classification (NCBI taxonomy): domain Eukaryota; kingdom Viridiplantae; phylum Streptophyta; class Magnoliopsida; order Solanales; family Solanaceae; genus Nicotiana; species Nicotiana attenuata. Next base: position 200,336 of record NW_017671149.1, on the reverse strand, counting down.
ATTTTGCACACACATCCCAAATGACATGACGGAGCTACTGCAACTTCCGGAATTCCAATCCGACCCTAGGATCAAAAACTCACTATCGCACCGGANCGAAGAAGGAATTCAGACCTGCAACTTTCTGCAACATTTCCAAACTTCAAATTGCTCGGATGAGCACCCGAAACACACCCGAGGCCCCCGAGACCTCAACCAAGCACCAATACCACATAACATCATTCAAACTTGTACCAATCTTAAAACACCTAAAACAACGCCGGAAGTCCGATTAAATCAAGGATTCAAGCCTAAGAACTTCAAATTCCAACAAAACACACTTTCGATCAAAAACCAACCCAACCTCGCCCGAATGACCTGAAATTTTGCACACACATTCCAAATGACATGACGGAGCTACTGCAACTTCCGGAATTCCAATCCGACCCTAGGATCAAAAACTCACTATCGCACCGGAAACTTCAAAAATTCAAACTTCGGCATTTCAAGCCTAAATGAGCTACGAGCCTCCAAAATACATTCCGAACACGCTCCCAACCCCGAAATCACCTAACGAAGCTAACGGAACCATCAGATTTCCATTCCGAGGTCGTCTTCACACTGTCCCGATTACGGACCATTTTTCAACTCTTAAGCTCTCATTTAGGGACTAAGTGTCCCAAAACACTCCGAATCCCAACACCAAACGTCCCGACAAACCAAAATAGCAGAAATGAACTTAGGGGAAGCAGTTAATGGGGGATCGGGGCGTAATTTCCAAAAACAACCGGCCGGGTCGTTACATCCTCCTACACTTAAACATTCGTTCGTCCTCGAACGAGCATAGAGAACATACCTGAAGTAGTGAAAAGATGGGGGTACTGGCTGCGCATATCCTGCTCGGTCTCCCAAGTCGCCTCCTCGGCTGGCTAACCCCGCTATTGAACCTTTACTGAAGCTATGTTCTTTGACCTCAACTTTCTGATCTGTCTGTCCAAAATAGCCACTGGCTCCTTAACATAGGATAGATCCTTGTCCAACTGGACTGAACTGAAATCCAACACGTGCGACGGATCACCGTGATACCTCCGGAGCATCGAAACATGAAATACTGGATGAACTCCGGCCAAGCTGGGAGGTAAGGCAAGCTCATAAGCAACCTCCCCAACTCGCCTCAAGATCTCAAAAGGGCCAATAAACCTCGGACTCAGCTTCCCTTTCTTTCCAAACCTCATGACGCCCTTCATAGGCGAGACCCGAAGCAGAACCCGCTCACCAACCATATATGAAACATCACGAACCTTCCTGTCCGCGTAACTCTTCTGCCTAGACTGGGCTGTACCGGAGTTTGTCCTGAATCACCTTGACCTTCTCCAATGCATCCTGAACCATCTCTGTACCCATAGCCTGGCCTCACCCGGCTCAAACCAACCCACCGGAGATCTACACCTCCTGCCATATAAAGCCTCATACGGCGCCATCTGAATGCTGGACTGATAACTGTTGTTATAAGCAAACTCCGCCAATGGCAAGAAATGATCCCAAGACCCTCCAAACTCAATCACGCACGCACGGAGCATGTCCTCAAGAATCTGAATAGTGCGCTCGGACTGTCCGTCCGTCTGGGGGTGAAATGTGTTGCTCAACTCCACCCGAGTGCCTAACTCCTGCTGCACAGCTCTCCAGAACCGCGATGTAAACTGAGTACCTCTGTCTGAAATGATAGAAACTGGAATACCATGCAAACGGACAATCTCCCTGATATAAATCTCCGCCAACCGCTCCGATGAATAAGTGGTATACACAGGAATGAAATGAGCGGACTTGGTCAGCCGGTCCACAATAACCCAAATGAAATCAAACTTCTTCAAGGTCCGTGGAAGTCCAGATACAAAATCCATGGTGATGCGCTCCCATTTCCACTCTGGAATCTCTATCTGCTGGAGCAACCCACCCGGGCGCTGGTGCTCATACTTCACCTGCTGGCAGTTGAGGCATCTAGACACATAACCAACTATATCCTTCTTCATTCGCCTCCACCAATAGTGCTGCCTCAGGTCTTGATACATCTTCGCGGCACCCGGATGGATGGAATACCGCGAACTATGGGCCTCTGCTAGAATCAAATCTCGAAGGCCATCAACATTGGGCACACAAATCCGGCCCTGCATCCTCATTACTCCATCATCTCCAATGGTCACATCTCTGGCATCCCCACACTGGACCCTGTCCTGAAGGACAAGCAAATGAGGGTCATCATACTGCCGCTCCCTGATACGATCAAATAGGGAAGACCGGGAAACCACACAGGCTAGAACCCAACTGGGCTCCGAAAGATCCAATCTCACGAACTGGCTGGATAAGGCCTGAACATCCATCGCCATAGGCCTCTCTGAAGCTGGTAAATATGTCAAACTCCCCAAACTCTCCGCCCAGCAACTCAAGGCATCCGCCACCACATTGGCCTTGCCCGGGTGATATAGGATATTGATGTCATAATCCTTCAGCAGCTCTAACCACCTCCTCTGACGCATATTGAGATCCTTTTGCTTGAGCAAGTGCTGCAAACTCCGATGATCAGTATAGATCTCACAAGGCACACCATACAGGTAATGACGCCAGATCTTCAAGGCATGAACAATGGCAGCTAACTCAAGGTCGTGGACAGGGTAATTCTTTTCATGTACCTTCAACTGTCTAGACGCGTAGGCGATCACCCTACCGTCCTGCATCAACATTGCTCCAAGGCCAACTCTCGAGGCGTCACAATAGACAGTATAAGACCCCAAACCAGTAGGCAACATCAAGATAGGGGCTGTAGTCAAAGCTGTCTTGAGCTTTTGAAAGCCCGCCTCACACTCCTCTGTCCACTGAAAAGGGTCACCCTTCTGGGTCAATCTAGTCATAGGGGCAGCAATCGATGAAAATCCCTCCACTAAACGACGGTAGTAACCCGCCAAGCCAAGGAAACTGCGAATCTCAGTAGCTGAGGACGGCCTGGGCCAACTCTGCACGGCCTCTACCTTCCTCGGATCCACCCGAATACCCTCACTAGAAATCACATGGCCTAAGAATGCCACAGAACTCGGGCAAAACTCACATTTTGAGAACTTTGCATATAATTTCTTCTCCCTCAAGGTCTGAAGCACGGTCCTCAGGTGCTGCTCATGATCTTCCCGACTCCGGGAATACACCAGAATATCATCAATAAAAACAATCACGAACGAGTCAAGATATGGCCTGAACACACTGTGCATCAAATGCATGAAAGCTGCAGGGGCATTGGTCAGCCCAAATGACATGACAAGGAACTCGTAATGGCCATATCAAGTCCTGAAGGTAGTCTTCGGGATATCTAGCTCCCGAATCTTCAACTGATGGTAACCTGAGTGCAAGTCAATCTTAGAAAACACCTGTGCGCCATGAAGCTGGTCAAACAGATCATCAATGCGAGGCAAAGGATAACGGTTCTTCACTGTAACCTTGTTCAACTGGCGGTAGTCAATACACATGCGCATAGAACCATCCTTTTTCTTCACAAACAAAACAGGAGCACCCCACGGTGAAACACTGGGTCGAATAAAACCCTTACCAAGCAATTCTTGCAACTGATCCTTCAACTCCTTCAACTCAGGAGGAGTCATACGATACGGAGGAATGGAAATGGGCTGGGTGCCCGGCAACAGATCAATGCCAAAATCAATGTCTCTATTAGGCGGCATGCCCGGAAGATCAGCTGGAAATACATCGGGATAATCCCGTACCACTGGAACAGAATCAACAGAAGGGGTATCAATACTAACATCTCTCACATAAGCCAAATACGCGGGCACACCCCTTCTCAACCATGCGCTGAGCTTTAAGAAAAGAGATAACTCTACTGGGAGTGTGATCTAAAGTACCACTCCACTCAATACGCAGAACACCTGGTATAGCCAGCGTCACGGTCTTGGCGTGACAATCAAGAATAGCAAAGTGGTGCGACAACCAGTCCATGCCCATAATAATGTCAAAATCCACCATACCGAGTAATAATAAGTCTGCTCTGGTCTCTTAACCACGAATAGTAACCAAACATGACCGATAAATGCGGTCCACAACAAGAGAATCTCCCACAGGAGTAGAAACATAAACGGGGGCACTCAAAGAATCCCGAGGCACACCCAAATGAGGAGCAAAGTAAGAAGACACATAAGAGTAAGTAGAGCCCGGATCGAATAGAGCCGATGCCTCTCTGTGACAAACCAGAATAATACCTGTAATGACAGAGTCGGAGGCAACAGCCTCAGTACGAGCAGGAATAGCATAATATCTGGCCCGACCCCTCTCTCGAGGGTGACCTCTGTCTTCCTGACCTCCACCCCTAGCCGGCTGGGCAGGTGGGGTAGCTGCTGGAGCTGTGATCATGGCCTGAGAACTCTGAGGAGCGCGCTGCGGCTGAGCAGTCTGTGAAGATGCACCCCTACCAAGTCTGGGGCAGTCCCTAACCATGTGGCGTGTATCACCGCACTCGAAACAGGCTCTGGGAGGATGCGGTGGCTGTGACTGGCTGGGACTAGGCCTGCTGGTCTGACCTCTGGAAACACCCCGCGTAGGAGGCGCGCTAGAAACTGGAGGTGCATAGTAAGGCTCCTGTGGTGTAGGCGGAGCTGGAGTACTGCCAGCTGCTGGAAGAGCTGAATGAACAGGGCGACCCGCATAACCCCTACCATAACGACCTGCTGATGGGGTACGGGCACCAGAGTAGTGACCGGACTCTCGAGACCTCTTGGCCTCCCTCTCTCCTCGCTCCCTGGCGAGCATACCCTCAATCCTCCTAGCAATGCTCACTACCTGCTGATAAGGAATGTCCATCTCCAACTCTCGAGCCATGCTAGACCTGATGGGCAGAATAAGGCCCTCAATGAACCTGCGAACTCTCTCTCGAACTGTAGCAACCAAAGTCGGTGCGTGCCTGGCCAACCTGGTATAACGGATGGCATACTCTGAAACTGTCATAGCACCCTGGCGCAAGTGCTCAAACTCTGCGCGCCATGAATCTCTGAGGCTCTGGGGAACAAACTCTCTCATAAACATGTCCGAGAACTGGGTCCAAGTCAGTGAAGCAGCCTCGACTGGACTGTCTATCTCATAAGTGCGCCACCAATCATAGGCAGCTCCCCGAAGCTGAAAAGTAGTGAAAGAAACCCCGCTGGACTCCACTACGCCCATAGTGCGAAGAATACGATGACACTCCTCTAGAAATCCCAAGGCATCGTCTGATGCTAATCCACTGAACACTAGGGGATCATACTTCTTGAACCTCAATTGATTTTCTTAAACCGAGCTCTCAATTGATTTTGCAACTTATGAACTCAAACCCTCGACATCTCTATTTCTGTCCAGGGGTTTCCGCTTCTGTCAGATTTTTATATTGTTAAATTATTATCTATTATTATATTTTGTCTCAGTAGGGCCTTGACCTTCCTCGTCACTACCCAACCGAGGTTAGGCTTGGCACTTACTAAGTACCGCTGTGGTGTACTCATGCCCTTCCTGCGCATGTTTTTCATGTGCAGATCATCCAGGTACCTCCACTCAGGCGCACTATCAGTGAGGCAGGAGGACTACGGAGACTTTGAGGTAGATCTCCTGCGTCCGCAGACCGACGAGTCTCCCTCTTACTCTATCTTTAGTACTTAGTTTTTCTTCTTTCGGTTGTTAGAAATTCTGGAGTTTGGAACCTTTACTATACACTTCTGTAGCCTGTGTTGCCCGTGAGTTTCCGGGTTTTGGGAATTGTTTGAGATTTGTGATATTGAGTTGTACTTGCCAAGCGGCATTCAGTACAGTTTCCTTTAGATATTTGATTTGATTTTCTCTATTTTTCCGCAATTATTATATTTTCGCAAATGTTAGGCTTACCTGGTCATGGGGACCAGGTGCCGTCATGACATGTTCACGGTTGGTGAACTATGGTCGTGACAAGTTGGTATCAGAGCTCTAGGTTCGTAGGAGTCACGGCACACAGGCCGGTTTATTAGAGTCTCGCTGATCGGTACGGAGACGTCTGTACTTATCTACGAGGGCTATGTAACTGTTTAGGAAAAAAATCTTCGTTTCATTTGAATTCCTTGTCGTGCGATATTTTGACATCAATTCTAAACTTCTGACTTCTATTCTCTCACAGATGGTGAGGACACGTGCCACTCGAGATGATCAGGCACCCGCGCCCCCTACTGCAGCCGTCAGAGGTCGAGGCCGGGGGAGAGGTCGAGGACGCGCACGTGGTGCAGCCAGAGCACCTGCGCAAGCTACCGCCGAGGTACCACCAGCAGATCCAGCCGGAGCCCAGGCACCTGGCACACCTACTACTGCCACTACTACTCCAGCGCTCCAGGAGACTTTGGCTGAGTTCATGAGCATGTACACCACCTTGGCTCAGGCGGGGTTGCTTCCCCTTGCTGCAGCCACATCCCAGGCCGGGGGAGGAGCACAGACTCCCGCCGTCCTCACTCCTGAGCAGCGAGTGCAGGTTGAGCAGGCTCCCGAGATTATTCCGGCACCGCCTGCAGCACCAGTTCAGCCCGAGGATGGTTCAGCTGCTTCAGAGGACGAGCAGCGCAGGCTTGAGAGGTTCAAGAAGTATGATCCCCTAGTGTTCAGTGGATTAGCATCAGACGATGCCTTGGGATTTCTAGAGGAGTGTCATCGTATTCTTCGCACTATGGGCGTAGTGGAGTCCAGCGGGGTTTCTTTCACTACTTTTCAGCTTCGGGGAGCTGCCTATGATTGGTGGCGCACTTATGAGATAGACAGTCCAGTCGAGGCTGCTTTACTGACTTGGACCCAGTTCTCGGACATGTTTATGAGAGAGTTTGTTCCCCAGAGCCTCAGAGATTCATGGCGCGCAGAGTTTGAGCACTTGCGCCAGGGTGCTATGACAGTTTCAGAGTATGCCATCCGTTATACCAGGTTGGCCAGGCACGCACCGACTTTGGTTGCTACAGTTCGAGAGAGAGTTCGCAGGTTCATTGAGGGTCTTATTCCGCCCATCAGGTCTAGCATGGCTCGAGAGTTGGAGATGGACATTCCTTATCAGCAGGTAGTGAGCATTGCTAGGAGGATTGAGGGTATGCTCGCCAGGGAGCGAGGAGAGAGGGAGGCCAAGAGGTCTCGAGAGTCGGGTCACTACTCTGGTGCCCGTACCCCATCAGCAGGTCGTTATGGTAGGGGTTATGCGGGTCGCCCTGTTCATTCAGCTTTTCCAGCAGCCGGCAGTACTCCAGCTCCACCTGCACCTCAGGAGCCTTACTATGCACCTCCAGTTTCTAGCGCGCCTCCTACGCGGGGTGTTTCCAGAGGTCAGTCCAGCAGGCCTAGTTCCAGCCAGTCACAGCCACCGCGCCCTCCCAGAGCTTGCTTCGAGTGTGGTGATACACGCCACATGGTTAGGGACTGCCCCAGACTAGGTAGGGGTGCATCTTCACAGACTACCCAGCCACAGCGTGCTCCTCAGAGTTCTCAGGCTATGGTCACAGCTCCCGCTGCTACCCCACCTGCCCAGCCAGCCAGGGGCGGAGGTAGGGGAGATAGAGGTCGCCCTCGAGAGAGGGGCCGTGCCAGATATTATTGTATTCCTGCCCGCACTGAGGCTGTTGCCTCCGACTCCGTCATCACAGGTATTATACTAGTTTGTCACAGAGAGGCATCGGTTCTATTCGATCCAGGCTCTACTTACTCTTATGTGTCTACTTACTTTGCTCCGCATTTGGGTATGCCTCGGGATTCTTTGAGTGCCCCCGTTTATGTTTCTACTCCTGTGGGAGATTCTCTTGTTGTGGACCGCATTTATCGGTCATGTTTGGTTACTATTCGTGGTTTTGAGACTAGAGCAGACTTATTATTACTCGGTATGGTGGATTTTGACATTATTCTGGGCATGGACTGGTTGTCACCCCACTTTGCTATTCTTGATTGTCACGCCAAGACCGTGACGCTGGCTATGCCAGGTATTCCGCGTGTTGAGTGGAGTGGTACTTTAGATCACACTCCCAGTAGAGTTATCTCTTTTCTTAAAGCCCAGCGCATGGTTGAGAAGGGGTGTGCTGCGTATTTGGCGCATGTGAGAGATGTTAGTGTTGATACCCCTTCTGTTGATTCTGTTCCAATGGTACGGGATTATCCCGATGTATTTCCAGCTGATCTTCCGAGCATGCCGCCTGATAGAGATATTGATTTCGGCATTGATCTGTTGCCGGGCACCCAGCCCATTTCCATTCCTCCGTATCGTATGGCTCCTCCTGAGTTGAAGGAGTTGAAGGATCAGTTGCAGGAATTGCTTGGTAAGGGTTTTACTCGACCCAGTGTTTCACCGTGGGGTGCTCCTGTTTTGTTTGTGAAGAAAAAGGATGGTTCTATGTGCATGTGTATTGACTACCGCCAGTTGAACAAGGTTACAGTGAAGAACCGTTATTCTTTGCCTCGCANCTGCGGTCTAGGGACTGCTTCTGCGGTCCCGCCTATGCGAAGCACTGGCCGCTTCTGCGGCTCCCTTTAAAAATCCCAGCTTCCGCTCCTGCGGTTCGGAAATCCTACCGCTTCTGCGGTTTCCTGGAGGGTGACCAAAAGTCGCTTCTGCGACGTCCAAGGCCGCTTCTGCGACACCGCTTCTGCGGTTCCCAGGCCACAGAACCGAAAATACCAAAAAGAAAATACCAGCTGCTGCAACACTTAGAAATTTTCTCCGTTAACCACCCGAAATCATCCCGAGGCCCCCGGGACCTCAACCAAAAGCACCAATACCACCTAATACCTTATTCGAACTTGTACCAATCCTTAAAACACCTAAAACAACACCGGAAACCGATTTAATCAAAGATTCAAGCCTAAGAACTTCAAATTTCTTCCAAATACGATTTCGATCAAAAACCTAACCAAAACACGTTCGAATGACCTGAAATTTTGCACACACATCCCAAATGACATGACGGAGCTACTGCAACCTTCGTAATTCCATTCCGACCCTCGGATCAAAAACTCACTATTGGACCGGAACTTCAAAAATACAAACTTTGGCATTTCAAGCCTAAATGAGCTACGGACTTCCAAAATACATTCCGAACACGCTCCCACCCCCGGAATCACCTAACGGAGCTAACAGAACCATCGGATTTCCATTCCGAGGTCGTCTTCACACTGTTCCGACTACGGACCATTTTTCAACACTTAAGCTCTCATTTAGGGACTAAGTGTCCCAAAACACTCCGAATCCTAACACCGAATGTCCCAGCAAACCAAAATAGCAGAAATGAACTTAGGGGAAGCAGTTAATGGGGGATCGGGGCGTAAATTCCAAAAACGACCGGCCGGATCGTTACATATATATATATATATACTATGCAATAAGTATTAGTGCATTAGCTAATAAAAGCTAAGTATTAATGCGCTTAACTTTTGATTAATTATGTATTAACGCACTAAGCTTTTATCGAATATATATAAAAGCTATATTCGTTATATATAAGCTAAATTCGATTTAATATTAGCTAAATTCGACATAATTCGATATATATAAGCTAAGTTATATTCTATTATACATATTTAGATGGAAATATCATAAATATAAATAATTATACTGCTTAAAAGAACATTTATACCTTAAATTGATTGAAGATTGCCTCCTTCAGCGAGAATGGGAATTCACTCCAAGTCGCATAAAGACCATCATAAAGCTTTCTGGTGGCTTGGGTGATGATCCTTGTAGTAATATTACTAGGGATGAACGTGCAATTTAATAAAAAAAACACATTAATATCTTAGTAAAACTGTACAAAACAATAAAAGTAAAAATAAGAAATAACTCTTACCCGTCACCCTCAGGGACGATGATCATCCTGCCATATTCATCATAATGCACCTCTCGTCATCATCAGCATCATCGTCCGAAGCATGTATATCGGAGGCATGTGTGGAAGGTGTAGGGGGGTCAGAGCTAGTATCTCGCAGGCGAAGGCCTGCAATAGATGGAGTCCCAGATGAAGATGGCTGTGAGCCCTGGGACTACGAGCCCTGGGAGTGCGACATAGCTGTATGGTCCGCAAGTGGACGTGACACTGATAGTTGTGACTCGAGTGGCTGTGACATGGATGGCTGTTATCCATGTGGATGTGACATGGATCCATGAGATGCTGATGGATGCGATCCACGTGGTAGTGAGACAGGTGGACTGTATGTAGGACGTACGGTCCTATGGCCCTGTGAAGAAAGACCTGGCATCTGCACGAAGGTGTAGGGCTGGTGATGCGGTGGCAGATCAGAATAGCCCTGGGGTGGAGGCCCAGACATAGGCATAGGCACAGGCATCTGTGAAGAGGCAGGAAGGGATTGAGTAGTATCTTCTACCATCCTCTTTGGTTTCCTAGCCTTTTCTCGACCCCGAGAACCAGTAGGATCACTGTTACCTCGACCCTTGCCTGTCATCTGCATAATATAATACATAGTTAGATTGAAATATATAAAACCTAACTATAAACGAGAGTTATTAAAGAAACCAACTTTTTAAAGCTCATCGACATATAGTTCCTCGTCCGAGAATTCTTCTTCCTCACTAGTTTGAGCTTCATCAGTTGATTCTTCTTCCTCGTTTTCTATAATTCTTACTTCATCTATATCAACTTCTTCCAATATGTGTTCAGGATGTTCCAAATCATTTTCTAAAACTTCGTCCACTATTTGGTGAACACTGAAGATATCGTTTTGATATGCAACATCTAACACATTCTCGACTTCTACCCTACCCACAGGCTTAGTTTTTTTTACAACCCACCAACCAGACTTATTCCGCCGCAATGGATAAGGAGCATAATACACTTGCCTAACATTATGTGCAATTATGAAAGGATCATAGCGATCATACTCCCTCGTATGATTAACCTCAATTATGTTGTATTGATTGTGTACTCTTGTACCTCTTGTTGGATGTGGGTCAGACCACTTGCATCTAAGGAGTATCAATTTCTTAAATGGACAACCTGTATATTCTAGTTCTATTATTTCTTTGAGCACACCATAATAATCAATATCTCCATCTTGGTTGCCATCACCACCTTGAACCCACACCCTACTGTTGTTGCTATTTTTATTTTTAGAGCAATCCTCTGTATGAAACTTATAACCATTCACAACGTACTTAGACATTGTTGTGACCTCAACCCCAGGTCCCCAAGATACATCTTTCAAAAATTAATTTACACCATTATTTGGATCATTTACCTACATATCGTTAAAAAAATTCATAAGTTAGCATAACCTCCAAACATTGTTTACCTACATAGTGTTAGAATATTTTAAGGAGAAACTTACAAATTGTTTGAACCACGTATCAAATCTCGTATATACAGCATCATGGCCAAATTGACCCACAAAGTGACTGTGACACATCAAATATTTTTAGTAGTTGCATTGAGATGTAATCACAGTAATTTTTATATTTTGATAACTACTAAATCAATACTTACTTGAGATATGGTACAACTTCGGGACAATTTAGCAACACGTGAAGTGTAGCTGACTTGAACTCCATATCACTCAAACTTCTCTTTCTAACATCCTTAGAACATCGGCCTGGTTGATTGAATATGGACATAGGCGGATATAATGGATCATTCCTAAGGTCGACCGTGTGCCTGTTGGGCCTATTCCTAGCACATGGCACATTACTCTCAAAATAATAAGAACAAAAATGAGCAGTTTTCTTCGCAAGATAAGCTTCGCATATAGATCCTTCAATCCTATTCGTCTGCTTAACATATTGTTTGCATTTGCCAATTGTCCTACATAATTTCAGGTTAGCCAAGAACATTTGTTTAAATTAAAACAGAAAATTACATCAAACTTAAAATATTACCTCTCAAAGGGATACATCCATCTGCATTGAACATGCCCTTCAAGTCGTGCCTCGTGTACAAAGTGGATTGGAAGGTGTTCCATCACATCAAAAAACCCAGATGGAAATATCTTTTCCATCTTAGTAGAAGTTACACGAATGTTCTGATCCATCCGGAGTAGGTTTTCTTCCCTTAATGTGGAAGACACAAGTCTTTGAAAAACAAACTAATCTCTGTGATGGGTTTCCAGATTCGTTCAGGCAAACCACAAAATGCAATAGGCACTAAGGTCTCCATGAAAACATGACAGTCATGAATTTTCAAATGACTCAACTTCCCTACCTCCATATCAACTTTTTTCCCCGAAAAATTCGACGCATAACCCGTCAGGCATCTTCAATTTCGTTACCCAATCACAAATTGTCGTCTTTCCTCC